>NC_041392.1:64317976-64338629 GCF_002162155.2 Triticum dicoccoides | reverse complement strand
TTACAGAAGAAGGAATCTTCATAGCTGGTCGCCAAGGTTGCCTTCCACGCTAAGGAGAGTCCAATCCGGACACATGTACAGTCTTCGGCCTTCATGTATTCTCAGCCCATCAGTCCGGCCCATGGATAATAGGCCGGACGCTCGAGGACCCCTTAGTCCAGGACTCCCTCAGGGATGGCTCTGATTACCAACTTGTAACATCCATGATGTGGCTATATCTCCCACGTGTTGAGGCACGACGTAGAGGCATGACCGCATTGTGGTTTTCTCGCAAGGAGGGTCATCTTCACACAATCCCATGTAATGAACAAGAAAGGGATAAAGAGAGTTGGATTACAATCGCCACTTCACACAATATTTAATTAATTCATACATCATCCAAAATACACACATAGACCGACTACGGTCAAATCCAAATGAAAAGAAGATAAACCCCAAATGCTAGATCCCCAATCGTCCCAACTGGGATCCACTACTGATCATCAGGAAATGAAACATAGTAATGACCAAGGTCCTCGTCAGACTCCCACTTGACTTTGGTAGCATCACCTGCACTAGTATCATCGGCACCTGGAACTGTTTTGGCAGTATCTGTGAGTCACGCGAACTCAGCAATCTCAAAACCAGCGAGATCAAGACTATTTAAGCTTATGGGTAGGATAAGGTAAGGAGGTGGAGTTGCGGCAAGCACTAAGAAAATATGGTGGCTAACATACGCAAATAAGAGTAGGATGAGAAGCTACGCAACGGTCATGAAGCTAGAAGTGATGAAGAAGTGATCCTGAAACTACTTACGTTCAAACATAACTCAGAACGTGTTCACTTCCCGGACTCTGCCGAAAAGAGACCATCATGGCTACACACGCGGTTGATTCATTTTGATTAAGTCAAGTGTCAAGTTCTATACAACCGGATATTAACAAAATCCCATCTGCCACATAAATGAGGGCACGGCTCTTGAAAGTTTAACCCTGCAGGGGTGTCCCAACTTAGCCCATCGCAAGCTCTCACGATCAACGACGGATATTCCTTCTCCCAGAAAGACCCGATCAGTCTCGGAATCCCGGTTACAAGACATTTCGACAATGATAAAACAAGACTAGCAAGACCGCCCGACTGTGCCGACAAATCCCGATAGGAGCTGCACATATCTCGGTCTCAGGGCACACCGGATGGGTCAAGCTACGAGTAAAACAAACGCTTGAGTTTCCCTGAGGTGGCCCCGCAGGTTTCCCGGTTCGGAAAAACACTCAGAGGAGCACCTGGCCCGGGGCGGTTAAATAAAGATGACCCTCGGATTTGCAATTCCCAAGGGAAAAGGCTTAGGTTGTTAGGTAAAATTAAAACCAAGGTTGGGCCTTGCTGGAGGAGTTTTATTCAAAGCGAACTGTCAAGGGGGTCCCATAACCCCAACCGCGTAAGGAACGCAAAATCAAGGAACATAACACCAGTATGACGGAAACTAAGGCGGTAAGAGTGGAACAAAACACCGAGCAAAAGGCCAAGTGTCGGTGTCAAAACCGGCGGATCTCGGGTAGGGGGTCCCGAACTGTGCGTCTAAGGGGGATGGTAACAGGAGGCAGGGGACACGATGTTTTGCAAAGGTTCGGGCCCTCTTGATGGAGGTAATACCCTACGTCCTGCTTGATTGTTCGTGATGATATGAGTATTACAAGAGTTGATCTACCACGAGATCGTAAGGGCTAAACCCTAGAAGCTAGCCTATGGTATGATTGTCCGTATTGCCTAGCTTGCCTTCCACGCCAAGGAGAGTCCTATACAGACACGGGACGAAGTCTTCAATCTTGTATCTTCATAGTCCAACAGTCCGGCCGAAGGATATAGTCCGGCTGTCCGGAGACCCCCTAATCTAGGACTCCCTCAGTAGCCCCTGAACCAGGCTTCAATGACGATGAGTCTGGCGCGCAGTTTTGTCTTCGGCATTGCAAGGCGGGTTCCTCTTCCGAATACTCCATAGAAGAGTTTGAACACCAGAATAGTGTCTGGCTCTGCAAAAGCAGTTCCACATACTACCGTAGAAAGAATAATATTTCCACAAATCCAATCTGCTGGCACGTTTGATAGCATGACCTCACGTCATGGCCCGGTCATTATTCGAACCGGTTTTCTCAACCAGCACCGCACATAATGCGGGGCGGTTTTCTTGACACGTCTTGTCAAAGTAGAGATCGTGTCCCCCTTATTACGGGATTCTCATCAATAAGGATATTGGTAACCCAACCGCGCCATCAATTATGGCGCCTAGGGAATAAGCGATTTTACCAGGCAAGTGGGGAGGCGCATTGCCTCCTCTGCCCTTATAAAGGGACAAAGATTCACTCTTTTCACCCACGCCTTCTTCCTCCTTGCTTACCCATTCTCGCACACTCGAGCTCCAGCGCCCAAGTTCGCGTATTTCTTCTCAAACCACTCCAAGCATGTCCGGAGCGGGAGGCAAGTGGATGGTCTCCTCCGTCACGGAGGAAAACATTAGAAAGTTATGGGAAGCCGGATATC
Source organism: Triticum dicoccoides (assembly GCF_002162155.2). NCBI lineage: Eukaryota > Viridiplantae > Streptophyta > Magnoliopsida > Poales > Poaceae > Triticum > Triticum dicoccoides. Next base: position 64,336,112 of record NC_041392.1, on the reverse strand, counting down.
TGGCGGCGGATATCGCGCACCGGCTGCCAGATGCAGGGCAGATCATCCCTACGCCCGAACCCCATGAGAGGGTAGTTTTTCTTACCCACTACGTCTGTGGACTGGGATTTCCTCTCCACCCGTTTGTCCGCGGGCTCATGTTCTACTATAGGCTGGATTTTCATGATCCGGCCCCCAATTTCATCTTCAACATATCGGTGTTTATCGTCGTGTGCGAGGCATTCCTCCGCATCAGGCCCCATTTCGGCCTGTGGCTGAAGACCTTCAATGTCAAACCGAAGGTGGTGGTTGGCCAGCAAGCAGAGTGTGGAGGTGCCATGGTGGGCAAAATGCCTAACGTCACCTGGCTTGAAGGCTCCTACATGGAGACCATAAAGGGGTGGCAATCGGGGTGGTTCTACATCACCGAGCCATGCGACACCAACTGGGTGGCGGCCCCCGAATTTCAATCCGGAATCCCCACGCGGCTCACTTCCTGGAAAGAGAACGGCCTGTCCTAGGGTTCTTCTGTAGAGCTGACCGGACTCCAGACCTGCATCAGGAACATGATGAGCAAGAAAATCAAGCTCGTCAACGTGATCTAGGCCATGCTCTTCTGCTGGATTCTCCCGTGTCAACGACGGGCATTCAATTTGTGGGAGTTCGACCCAGTCAAGCACCAGACGCTGCGAGAGCTCTACGACATGACGCACAAGGACGTCTGGAGGGTGCTGTTCAATGGCGCCGAGGTACCTCCTTCCCTCACCAAGGACCGCGGACTCAGCGCAAAGCGCCATGCCAATCCGGTAAGTTTTTCTATCTCACAGGGTATTTTTTGCCCCAGTTAAATCATACATGGGGTGTAAGCTTCCATGTCATTAACAGGACTGGATAAAGACAGCAGAGCAGCTCGATTGCCCAGCCCCCCTTCCTGAAGATCCTGCAGATGCTGTCCTAATGGAGATGCTGGCTCCGGCGCCTTACGAGGTGCCGGGGAAGAAGACCAAGAAGAAGGCCACGGGGACCCGAAAGGGTCTCCGGCGCAAGGTTGTATCGGACTCATCGTCTGATGACTCCGACGCGCACTCCTCCCACAAAAATGAGGAGGAGGAGGAAACTTCTCCCCCCTAGCCGGGGGGACAAGAAAAGGAAGGCTGACCCAACCGGGGAGGCCGAAGGGTCCAAGAAGGGAAGGACCCTCCCTCCGGACTGCTCCACGGCGGCCGCCTACAGTGGCGACGAGTGGCTACCCAGGGTCAAGCCCCTGGCGAAGATGTAAGTATTCGGACACCATAGTGATTCATGGTACGTTTTATTGCAGTGCTTTTCCTCATGCCGAACATGATTACGCAGTCCGTCCTGAGCTCATCTCGACGTATCTTCGTCGAGCGGTTCATTGGACTTGTCGGATATGAACAGTGGTTCTCTTCTGACCGCCTCCACCCCTCTCCCTACGGACAACGCCGAGGTGTTGTCTCAAAAGGCACCAAGCCGAGGGGAGGTAGTCCTGGAGGCGCCTCAAGGCGACCTTCCGGACCCTAGGCGCAAAGGGAGCAAGACTCCCACGGGCTCCAAGTTCGGCCCCCAGCCAAATACTGCTTCGGAACCTTCGGTAGTTCCGGACTTCGGCAGGCGATCCCCTGTTAAGGGGGGCAAGCCGCCCGTGCCGGTGTCCTCTATCCATCCAGAGGCACCGGAAAACTTGTTGGAAGCGCTTCGCGGTGCTTCCATCAACGAAGAGCACCGCACTATCTTGAGTGCGGTGATCGAGAAAGTTCAGTCCACCAAAAATAGACTGACCGAAGCTTGCGCCAGCCTCCTAACAGGCTTTAAGGTAAGCAATCAAAATATAAGAAAATATTGCCGCATAGACAGTAGCCCCTGATGCTCTGTTCGGTGTTCGCAAAGAAAGGCCGAATAGAGGATCAAATGATGACCCAGGAGTCTAATCAGAATATGTCTATGTGTATGTGCAGGCTTCATTGCTGGCCGCTGCCGCACATACTGCGGAGGTATCTGCACTGAAGCAGGACCTGGAGCAGTCCGAGAACGAGCTCGGCCTTACCAAGTGGCAGCTCGAGGAGAGCAAAGGTAAGCAATACCTTGTCTATATATTTAAAAAGAAGTTTGGGTGTGAAGTAATAGGATCATCATGAATTTGCCAGGGGCACGACCGAGGTGGCGACCCTGAAGAAGGCGCTGTCCGAGGCCGAAGACAAAGCGGCCAAGGAGCTCCTTGTGCGGGAAAAGCAAGAAGCCCAGGTAGGCGAGGTGCAGCAAGAGCTCGAGGCTCTCGCCAAAAAACAAGAGTCCTTGGAACTTGACTCTAAGACGCGAGAGTCCGAGCTTGCGAAGGCGCTCGAAAGCGCATGGAGCGCCAATGCTGAAGCCCACAAGGCCCTCCGGGAAATGGATGCCATGAAGAAGATAGCAGCGGGTAAGGCATTCATTATGCAAAGCAAGCATGTGAAGGAAACTTTCCTTTTACTTTCCCGAGTTCGGAGCTCTCTAGGAGCGTTCGCAGATCTTCCCCGTAGTATGCTGGATGCCGCGGAATTTTACCGAGCTGAGGAGGAGAGCTCTACAGAAAAGTTGTTCTGGTCTCAGTATACTAGGACTGAACACCCAATGCCCTTGAGCGACCATTTTAAGTAATTGGTCGAGCTTCACAAGGTGGCTGAACAGGCCATGAAGGGTCTTATAGTCCAGATATGGCCTGGCGAGCCCCGACCCGGCAGCTACTTCGGTCTGGTGAGGCGGCTTGTTGATGCCTGCCCATGGCTTGAAGTCAAAAAGCGGTCCGTCTGCATCGAGGGTGCGCGCTTGGCTTTTGCCCGGGCGAAGGTGCACAGGGCGAAACTGGACGCCGTGAAGCTGGTGAAGGAGGGAATGCAGGAGGGCAAGGAGCATCGCTGCCCCGAAAGGTATTATGAGAGTGTCCTGAAGGGTTCCCGCCTTGTGGCGGATGAATGTGCCAGGGATGTAATTTTTGAATGAACATGCTCATGTGATCCTGTAATGTCAAACGAGTTCATCTGCGCTATGCAACACTTTTTTTAATTTAAAATATTACCTTCTTTGTAGCCGTTTATAAAATCTCAGAGTTGGCCAGTCGTCGGCTTCTGCCCCCATGTAACTAGTACTAGGCTGTTCGGGATAAACCTGAGCACTCTTTACCCCAATTTTGGGTCCTTCAAGGCAGGTGTTCAGTGCAATGAACCAGGCAATCAGACTATAAGGCTTTATCACTCTCACTTAGCCATAGAAGTCGACAATTTTAAATTTTGGTGAAGCCCCTAGTATTCGGAAGGTCGAATTTGGGGTGCTATACACGCCTAAGTCGGGCAAGGCCGACTACTCGCCCGAAGCGGAAAAAATCTTTAAGGACTTGTGAGGGAGTCCTGGATTAGGGGGTGTCCAGATAGCCGGACTATAACCTTTGGCCGGACTCTTGGACTATGAAGATGCAAGATTGAAGACTTTGTCCCATGTCCGGATGGGACTTTCCTTGGCGTGGAAGGAAAGCTTGGCAATACGGATATGTAGACCTCCTCCCATTGTAACCGACTCTGTGTAACCCTAGCCCTCTCCGGTGTCTATATAAACCGGAGGGTTTTAGTCCATAGGACGAACAGACAATCATACCATAGGCTAGCTTCTAGGGTTTAGCCTCTCTGATCTCATGGTAGATCTACTCTTGTACTACCCATATCATCAATATTAATCAAGTGGGACGTAGGGTTTTACCTCCATCAAGAGGGCCTGAACCTGGGTAAAACATTGTGTCCCTGTCTCCTGTTACCATTCGGCCTAGACGCACAGTTCGGGACGCCCTACCCGAGATCCGCCGGTTTTGACACCGACATTGGTGCTTTCATTGAGAGTTCCTCTGTGTCGTCGCCTTTAGGCTTGATGGATCCTACTATCATCGTTAGCGATGCAGTCCAGGGTGAGACTTTTCTCCCCGGACAGATCTTCATCTTCGGCGGCTTTGCACTATGGGCCAATTCGCTTGGCCATCTGGAGCAGATTGAAAGTTACGCCCCTGGCCACAAGGTCAGGTTTGGAAGCTTAAACTACACGGCCGATATCCATGGAGATTTGATCTTTGACGGATTCGAGCCTCTGCCTTGTGCGCCACGTGGTCACGATGAGTATGACTTATCTCTCCCATCAGACAGTGTTAAGGAGATCGCACCGGCAGCCGCTCCGACCCTCAATTCGGAGCTAGTTGCGCCTTCCATGGACGGGTGGATGGACCCCACCACGGAGGCCTTACCCTCAGCGACAATCGAGACGAACATCGACCTTACCTTGCACGAGAGCCGTGTTGTTAAACTGCTGGATCCTTCTCCGGCCATGGACTCCGAACCGCCTGCGCTCGTTCCTATCGAATCCGTTTGGGCGCCGATCATGGAGTTTACCTCCATGGATATTTTCAGCACTCTCCCTTTGGCGACATACTGAACTCATTAAGGTCTCTCTCCTTACCAGGAGGATCCTGGCCGAACTATGTCCAACAGGACTGGGATGCGGACGACGAAGAAATTCGCGACCCACCCACCACCCACTTAGTAGCCACTGTCGATGATTTAACCGACATGCTCGAATTTGACTCCGAAAACATGGACGGTATGGACGACGATGCGAGAGACAAAGAGGAACCACTGCCCATAGGGCACTGGACATCCACCTCATCACATGACGTATACATGGTGGACACACCAAAGGAAAACGACGACGAGGAATGGAAGGACGCAACGAAGGGCTGTCCCCTCGAGAAGCAGTCAAAGCAGCGGCGTAAGCGCCGCCCCAAATCCGCCTTAACAAAAATAACGATCATACATACCAAGCGTTAGAGCAGGGCGAACCACTGCCGGACCACGGCAACGCGGAGAATCAAACCGAACAAGCCAACTCTGTCAAGGATAATAGTCCGGAGGACATAACACCGGACAGACGCCCGGAGCAACAAAATGCCCATCAAAGGCTTGTTGCCATCGCGAGGAGTCTAAAAAGGCAGAAGCAAAGGCTCAAGGCGGCGCAAGACACACTCCAAATCAGATGAAGTACTCAACACAGTAGCGAAGTATGGCGGTAATCGCCTCACCAAGAGCTACCCGAAGCAGAAGTTGCTACCTGAATTCGATGAGGAGGCCTTAGATCCCCCGCAACCAAAAATTAAAACGGCCACCCGGCCGGATAGACGACCTCACGGCCAACATGGAGCGGCAAGTAACGCCAGGCCCAGGGGCTCACTGCACGGGCTCCCTGCTACTAAAAGTTATATTCGGCTTCCCCGATAGCTTCCGTAGAGAACATTTAACCTTCCACATTGCTCCGTTCGAAAGTGGTTATCAAGCACTACTTGGACGTGAAGCTTTTGCTCGCTTTAATGCAATACTGCATTACGCTTCCCTCACGCTCAAGATGCCCGGTCCACGTGGCATCATTACAATGAACAGAAATATTGAGCAATCTTTGCGCGCCAAAAAGAATGTGATTGCCTTAGCAGCCGCACACTAAAAACGGCCTCACCAACTTTTTCACCTAAGTTCCTCTCTTTTACACATGACCATCGTGCTACACCCGTCCAGGATACAGCACAACGGAGACACAGGCGCAGACGTGCAGCAGGGACCCGCTCCAAGGATTCTTTTTAGATTAAGACCCTACGTAAACCTTTTTTACTGTCTCTCGTTGATACACATCCCTCGAATTCTTAGCACAATTGAGAAGGATGCTGACGTCTTGGCATGTGGCCATGTCAGAATAATGCACATACCTGGACACAAGGGGCTTCTTACAAAGGGCACTATTTAGGCCCGGATTATACCATAAAGACCGAATACCTTAGGGAGTGTTCGGCGTCGCGAGTTTGGCCTTGTATGCATCAGCTCCGAATCATTGTCTCTGGTCAAATGTTGGCTTTGCCTGGCTCCTGTGTTTTGGTGCCTTACGTTACGCTTTATCGGCTAAGGCAGCACTAGGAGAACTACTGCGATTGTGCCCTGGTTCATCCGGACGAGCACCTCAGTAGAGAAAGCCGAAAACCGACTGTCATGATATAGCGTGAGACTGGTCAACCACTCGATGACCTATCGGAATGTTAGAATTTCTCTGCCTTAGCGAAGGGCCGTTTTCCGGCCAGGCATGTACGCACCCCGAGATCGGGAGAGTGCGGAGCCACCAGGGTCTATCTAGTAGCCCCACTGTCAAACTCCTATGGCTAAGTGAAAGTGTTAAAGCTTATAGTCCGGTTGCCTCGTTCGCTGTGCTATCACCTCCTCAATAGGACCAAGACATTGGGTTAAGTGTGAACACACATTTTTTGCGAGCACCTCCGCATTATATGCGCGAGGGTTGAAGCCGACGACTGCAATCTTTCAGGTTATACACATGTATACATAAACGGTCGCACAGGAGGCATCATATTACTTTCAGGCAAAAGTATAAAAACAGCCTTAATAAATTTCATAAAAACATTGTGTTTACAATGGGAATACATGTCACTCAAACATAATATTCTTCGAGCATTGGGCCTCTATCAAACGAGCACCCTCGAGAACCTATTCGAAATAGTGCTCGGCAGCTACTCGGCCTATGGCCGAACCATGCGCTCCAACAGTGGTAGCGTCCACCTCCGCCCAGTATGCTTTCACATGGGCAAGGGCCATCCGCGAGCCTTCTATGCAAGCCGACCTCTTCATCACATTAATGCGCAGCACCGCACCAAGGAACTGCTGCACTAAGCTGAAATAGCTGTTTGGCTTTGGCTGATCCACAAGAGACCTCATGGCGAGTCCGGACAACCTATTTAGTTCGGCCCATTCGGCTAGCTGATCAGTCAATGGAAGCGGACGCTCTGGAACGTTGAATTGCGACCAGAACAGCTTGTCCACTTCACGATCGGTTTGACCTTGGAAGTATTTGGCCGCATCGGCAGCGCTCGCCGCCAAGTCCATAGATGCATCTGCCAAACTCCACAGCCGATATAGAGGGGCATACCGTGGATCTTCGAACTTCCTTCGTAGCATGAAGGGCTTCCCAGCCGCAATATCCCCAACTTCCCGCAGCTCCTCCTTCGCTCTCATAGCAGAGCGGGTGTCTTTGTCCGCCATTGTGGCCTTTTCAAGGTCCGTTGCCTTCGCTCGGTTTTCTTTTTCAAGGAACCGGCAACAGTTGGCAGTGTCTTTTAATTCTACGGCCATCTTGGCCATCTTCTCTTTGCTCTCGCAATGTGCGGCCTTCTCGGCTTTCAACTCTTCGGCCGCCTTCAAAGCAGCCGCATTACTAATCCTTGCTTGTGTTGGGGAACGTAGCAGAATTTTAAAAAAATTCTACGCATCACCAAGATCAATCTATGGAGTCATCTAGCAATGAGGGAGAGAGGAGTGCATCTACATACCCTTGTAGATCACGAGCGGAAGCATTCAAGAGAACGGGGTTGATGGAGTCATACTCGACGTGATCCAAATCACCGAAGATCCTAGCGCCGAACGGACGGCACCTCCGTGTTCAACACACGTACGGAGCGAGGACGTCTCCCGCGCCTTGATCCAGCAAGGAGGAGGGAGAGGTTGAGGAAGAGGGCTCCAACAGCAGCACGACGGCGTGGTGGTGGTGAAGCTGTAGTACTCCGGCAGGGCTTCGCCAAGCTCTTATGGAGGAGGAGAGGTGTTGGGGAGGGGAGGGGCTGCGCCTTAGATGTTCTATGCAGCCCTCCCCTTGCCCCTCTATTTATAGGGGAAGGAGGAAGGGGGCCGGCCCCCTCTAGATGACATCTAGAGGGGGGGCGGCGGCCAAGGGGAGGGGGGCTTGCCGGGGCACCCCCTTTAGGGTTTCCCCCCAACCCTAGGCGCATGGGCCCTAGGGGAGTGTGGCGCCCCAGCCCACTTGGGCTGGTTCCCTTCTCCATACAGCCCATAAGGCCCTCCGGAAGAGGTGGCCCCTCCCGGTGGACCCCCTGAACCCCTCCGGTGGCCCCGGTACAATACCGATATGCCCCCGAACCTTTCCGGCGACCATATGTTAACTTCCGATATATAAATATTCTCCTCCGGACCATTCCGGAACTCCTCGGGACGTCCGGGATCTCATCCGGGACTCCGAACAACATTCGGTAATCACATACAAGTCTTCCTAACAACGCTAGCGTCACCGAACCTTAAGTGTGTAGACCCTACGGGTTCGGGAGACATGCAGACATGACCGAGACAACTCTCCGGTCAATAACCAACAGCGGGATCTGGATACCCATGTTGGCTCCCACATGCTCCACGATGATCTCATCGGATGAACCACGATGTCGAGGATTCAATCAATCCGTATACAATTCCCTTTGTCAATCGGTACGTTACTTGCCCGAGACTCGATCGTCGGTATCCCAATACCTTGTTCAGTCTCGTTACCGGCAAGTCACTTTACTCGTACCATAATGCATGATCCCGTGATCAACCACTTGATCACATTGAGCTCATTATGATCATGCATTACCGAGTGGGCCCAGAGATACCTCTCCGTCATACGGAGTGACAAATCCCAGTCTCGATTCGTGCCAACCCAACAGACACTTTCGGAAATAACTGTTATGTACCTTTATAGTCACCCAGTTACGTTGTGACGTTTGGCACACCCAAGGCACTCCTACGGTATCCGGGAGTTGCACAATCTCATGGTCTAAGGAAATGATACTTGACATTCAGAAAAGCTACAGCAGACGAACTACACGATCTTTGAGCTATGCTTAGGATTGGGTCTTGTCCATCACATCATTCTCCTAATGATGTGATCCTGTTATCAATGACATCCAATGTCCATAGTCAGGAAACCATGACTATCGTTTGATCAACGAGCTAGTCAACTAGAGGCTCACTAGGGACGTGTTGTGGTCTATGTATTCACACATGTATTACGATTTCCGAATAACACAATTATAGCATGAACAATAGACAATTATCATGAACAAAGAAATATAATAATAACCATTTTATTATTGCCTCTAGGGCATATTTCCAACAGTCTCCCACTTGCACTAGAGTCAATATTCCAGTTACATTGTGATGAATCGAACACCCATGCAGTTCTGGTGTTGCTCATGTTTTCCTCTAGGGAGAGGTTTAGTCAACAAATCTGCCACATTCAGGTCCATATGTATTTTACAAATCTCTATGTCTCCATTTTGAACACTTTCATGAATGGAGTTGAAGTGACGCTTGATATGCCTGGTCTTCCTGTGAAACCTGGGCTCCTTGGCAAGGGCAATAGCTCCAGTGTTGTCATAGAAGAGTCATCGGGCCCGACGCATTGGGTATGACTCCTAGGTCGGTAATGAACTCCTTCACCCAGACTGCTTCTTGTGCTGCCTCCGAGGCTGCCATGTACTCCGCTTCACATGTAGATCCCGCCACAACGCTTTGCTTGCAACTGCACCAGCTTACTGCCCCACCATTCAAAATATACACGTATCCGGTTTGTGACTTAGAGTCATCCAGATCTGTGTCGAAGCTAGCATCGACGTAACCCTTTACGACGAGCTCTTCGTCACCTCCATAAACGAGAAACATTTCCTTAGTCCTTTTCAGGTACTTCAGGATATTCTTGACCGATGTCCAGTGTTCCATGCCGGGATTACTTTGGTACCTTCCTACCAAACTTATGGCAAGGTTTACATCAGGTCTTGTACACAGCATAGCATACATGATAGACCCTATGGCTGAGGCATAGGGGACGACACTCATCTTTTCTCTATCTTCTGCCATGGTCGGGCATTGAGCTGTGCTCAATCTCATACCTTGCAATACAGGAAAGAACCCCTTCTTCGACTGATCCATTTCGAACTTCTTCAATATCTTGTCAAGGTACGTAATCTGCGAAAGACCAATGAGGCGTCTCGATCTATCTCTATAGATCTTGATGCCTAATATATAAGGAGCTTCTCCAAGGTCCTTCATTGAAAAACACTTGTTCAAGTAGGCCTTTATGCTTTCCAAGAATTCAATATCATTTCCCGTCAACAGTATGTCATCCACATACAATATGAGAAATGCTACAGAGCTCCCACTCACTTTCTTGTAAATGCAGGATTCTCCATAAGTCTGCATAAACCCAAACGCTTTGATCATCTCATCAAAACGAATGTTCCAACTCCGAGATGCTTGCACCAGCCCATAAATCGAGCATTGGAGCTTGCACACCTTGTCAGCATTCTTAGGATCGACAAAACCTTCCGGCTGCATCATATACAATTCTTCCTTAAGGAAACCATTAAGGAATGCCGTTTTGACGTCCATTTTCCATATCTCATAATCATAGTATGCGGCAATTGCTAACATGATTCAGACGGACTTCAGCTTCACTACGGGTGAGAAAGTCTCATCATAGTCAACCCCTTGAACTTGTCGATAACCCTTAGCGACAAGCCGAGATGGTCACATTACCATCCGCGTCTGTCTTCTTCTTAAAGATCCATTTATTTTCTATGGCTCGCCGATCATCGGGCAAGTCAGTCAAAGTCCATACTTAGTTTTCATACATGCATCCTATCTCGGATTTCATGGCTTCCAGCCATTTGTCGGAATCCGGGCCCGCCATCGCTTCTTCATAGTTCGAAGGTTCACCGTTGTCTAACAACATGATTTCCAAGACAGGGTTGCCGTACCACTCTGGTGCGGAACGTGTCCTCGTGGACCTACGAAGTTCAGTAGTAACTTGATCTGAAGTTTTATGATCATCATCATCAACTTCCTCTCTAGTCGGTGCAGGCACCCCAGGAACATTTTCTTGAGCTGCGCCACTTACCGGTTCAAGAGGTAATACTTCATCAAGTTCTACCTTCCTCCCACTTATTTCTTTCGAGAGAAACTCTTTCTCTAGAAAGGAACCATTCTTGGCAACAAAGATCTTGCCTTCGGATCTGAGGTAGAAGGTATACCCAACAGTTTCTTTAGGGTATCCTATGAAGACGCATTTTTCCGACATGGGTTTGAGCTTTTCAGGTTGAAGTTTCTTGACATAAGCATCGCATCCCCAAACTTTTATAAATGACAGCTTAGGTTTCTTCCCAAACCATAATTCATAGGGTGTCGTCTCAACGGATTTCGACGGAGCCCTATTTAAAGTGAATGCGGCAGTCTCTAAAGCATAACCCCAAAATGACATCGGTAGATTGATAAGAGACATCATAGATTGCACCATATCTAATAGAATGCGATTACGACGTTCGGACACACCATTATGCTGAGGTGTTCCAGGCGGCGTGAGTTGTGAAACTATTCCACATTTTCTTAAGTGTGTGCCAAATTCGTGACTCAAGTATTCTCCCCCACGATCTGATCACAAGAACTTGATTTTCCTGTCACGTTGATTCTCAACCTCACTCTGAAATTCCTTGAACTTTTCAAAGGTCTCAGACTTGTGTTTCATTAAGTAGACATACCCATATCTACTCAAGTCATCAGTAAGGGTGAGAACATAACGATAGCCACCGCGAGCCTCAACACTCATTGGACCGCACACATCAGTATGTATGATTTCCAATAAGTTGGTTGCTCGCTCCATTGTTCCTGAGAACGGAGTCTTGGTCATTTTACCCATGAGGCATGGTTCGCACGTGTCAAATGATTCGTAATCAAGAGATTCTAAAAGTCCATCTGCATGGAGCTTCTTCATGCGTTTGACACCTATGTGACCAAGGCGGCAGTGCCACAAGTATGTGGGACTATCATTATCAACCTTACATCTTTTGGTATTCACACTATGAATATGTGTAGCATTACGCTCGAATTCATTAAGAATAAACCATTCACCATCGGAGCATGACCATAAAACATATCTCTCATATAAATAGAACAACCATTATTATTGGATTTAAATGAGTAGCCATCTCGAATTAAACGAGATCCTGATACAATGTTCATGCTCAGAGCTGGCACTAAATAACAATTATTGAGGTTTAAAACTAATCCCGTAGGTAAATGTAGAGGTAGCGTGCCGACCGCGGTCACATCGACCTTGGAACCATTCCCGGCGCGCATCGTCACCTCGTCCTTCGCCAGTCTTCGCTTATTCTGCAGCTCCTGCTTTGAGTAACAAATGTGAGCAACCGCACTGGTATCAAATACCCAGGAGCTACTACGAGTACTGGTATGGTACACATCAATTACATGTATATCACATATACCTTTCGTGTTGCCGGCCTTCTTGTCCGCTAAATATTTGGGGCAGTTCCGCTTCCAGTGACCACTTCCCTTGCAATAAAAAACACTCAGTCTCGGGCTTGGGTCCATTCTTTGGCTTCTTCCTGGCAGCTTGCTTACCGGGCGCGGCAACTCCCTTGCCGTCCTTCTTGAAGTTCTTCTTACCCTTGCCTTTCTTGAACTTAGTGGTTTTATTCACCATCAACACTTGATGTTCCTTTTTGACTTCTACCTCTGCTGATTTCGGCATTGAATATACCTCAAGAATGGTATTTTCCATCCCCTGCATATTGAAGTTAATCACAAAGCTCTTGTAGCTCGGTGGAAGCGACTGAAGGATTCTGTCAATGACCGCGTCATCCGGGAGATTAACTCCCAGCTGAGTCAAGCGGTTATGCAACCCAGATATTTTGAGTATGTGCTCACTGACAGAACTATTTTCCTCCATCTTACAGCTGAAGAACTTGTCGGAGACTTCATATCTCTCGGCCCGGGCATGAGCTTGAAAAACCATTTTCAACTCTTCGAACATCTCATATGCTCCGTGTCTCTCAAAACGCTTTTGGAGCCCCGGTTCTAAGCTATAAAGCATGCCGCACTGAACGAGAGAGTAATCATCAGCACGTGTCTGCCAAGCGTTCATAACGTCTTGGTTCTGTGGGACGGGTGCGTCACCTAGCGGTGCTTCTAGGACATAATCTTTCTTGGCAGCTATGAGGATGATCCTCAGGTTCCGGACCCAGTCCGTATAGTTGCTGCCATCGTCTTTCAGCTTGGTTTTCTCTAGGAACGCGTTGAACTTGAGGACAACGTGGGCCATTTGATATACAAGCCATATTGTAAAGATTTTAGACTAAGTTCATGATAATTAAGTTCATCTAATCAAATTATTCAATGAACTCCCACTCAGATAGACATCCCTCCAGTCATCTAAGTATAACATGATCCGAGTTAACTAGGCCGTGTCCGATCATAACGTGAGACGGACTAGCCAACATCGGTGAACATCTTCATGTTGATCGTATCTTCTATACGACTCATGCTCGACCTTTCGGTCTTCTGTGTTCCGAGGCCATGTCTGTACATGCTAGGCTCGTCAAGTCAACCTAAGTGTATTGCGTGTGTAAATCTGGCTTACACCCGTTGTATTCGAACGTTAGAATCTATCACACCCGATCATCACGTGGTGCTTCAAAACAACGAACCTTCGCAACGGTGCACAGTTAGGGGGAACACTTTCTTGAAATTATTACGAGGGATCATCTTATTTAAGCTACCGTCGTTCTAGGCAAATAAGATGTAAAACATGATAAACATCACATGCAATCAAATAGTGACATGATATGGCCAATATAATTTGCTCCTTTTGGTCTCCATCTTCGGGGCTCCATGATCATCGTTGTCACCGACATGACACCATGATCTCCATCATCGTGTCTTCTTGAAGTTGTCTCGTCATCTATTACTTCTACTACTATGGCTAACGCTTTAGCAATAAAGTAAAGTAATTACATGACGTTTATGTTGACACGCAGGTCATAAATAAATAAACACAACTCCTATGGCTCCTGCCGGTTGTCATACTCATCGACATGCAAGTCGTGATTCCTATTACAAGAACATGATCATCTCATACATCACATATATCATTCATCACATCCTTTGGCCATATCACATCACAAAACACTTGCTGCAAAAACAAGTTAGACGTCCTCTAATTGTTGTTGCAAGTTTTTACGTGGCTGCTATAGGATTCTAGCAAGAACGTTTCTTACCTACGCCAAAACCACAACGTGAATTGCCAATTTCTATTTACTCTTCATAAGGACCCTGTTCATCGAATCTGATCCGACGAAAGTGGGAGAGACAGACACCCGCCAGCCACCTTATGCAACTAGTGCATGTCAGTCGGTGGAACCAGTCTCACGTAAGCGTACATGTAAGGTCGGTCCGGGCCGCTTCATCCCACGATGCCGCCGAATCAAGATAAGACTAGTAACGGCAAGCAAATTGACAATATCGATGCCCACAACTACTTTGTGTTCTACTCGTGCATAGAAACTATGCATAGACCTAGCTCATGATGCCACTATTGGGGAACATAGCAGAATTTTAAAAAAATTCTACGCATCACCAAGATCAATCTATGGAGTCATCTAGCAACGAGGGAGAGAGGAGTGCATCTACATACCCTTGTAGATCATGAGCGGAAGCGTTCAAGAGAACGGGGTTGATGGAGTCGTACTCGACGTGATCCAAATCACCGAAGATCCTAGCGCCGAACGGACGGCACCTCCGCGTTCAACACACGTACGGAGCGAGGACGTCTCCCGCGCCTTGATCCAGCAAGGAGGAGGGAGAGGTTGAGGAAGAGGGCTCCAACAGCAGCACGACGGCGTGGTGGTGGTGAAGCTGCAGTACTCCGGCAGGGCTTCGCCAGGCTCTTATGGAGGAGGAGAGGTGTTGGGGAGGGTAGGGGCTGCGCCTTAGATGTTCTATGCAGCCCTCCCCTTGCCCCTCTATTTATAGGGGAAGGAGGAAGGGGGCCGGCTGTAACACCCTCGATGCGACTATAGCTCCCACGTGTCGAGGCACGACTTAGAGACATAATAGCATTGAAGGCATATGTCACAAGTTAGGCAATCTTCACAACATCCCATGTAATATAAATAATAAAGGGGAGATAACATAGTTGGCTTACACTCGCCACGTCAATCAAGTACATAAATAACATTACATCATCCAAACACTCATGGCCCGACTACGGCGCCGAAATAAAAGAGAACCCAACATGCGACAACGGTCCCGTTCACCCCCAACTGGGCACCACTACTAATCATCGGGAAAGGAAACATAGTAACATTGAGAGTCCTCGTTGAACTCCCACTTGAGCTCATACGCGTCTCCTGGAGCAGACTCATCAGGCCCTGCATCTGGTGTAATAGTAATCTGTGAGCCACAGGGACTCAGCAATCTCGCACCCTCGCGATCAAGACTATTTAAGCTTGTAGGTGAGGCAAGGTAAATATAGGTGGAGCTGCAGCAAGCGACCAGCAAATATGGTGGCTAACTTATTCGCAAAAGAGAGCGAGAAGAGGAGGCAAAGCACGAGCGAGAAACTAGAGAACAACCTGTGCAAACATTACTCCAACACCGTGTCCACTTCCCGGACTCCGCCGAGAAGAGGCCATCACGGTAACACACTCAGTTGATTCATTTTAATTAATTAAGGTTCAAGTTGTCTACAACCGGACATTAACAAATTCCCACCTGCCCATAACCGCGGGCACGGCTTTCAAAAGTTCAATCCTTGTAGGGGAGTCCCAACTTAGCCCACGACAAGCTCTCACGGTCAACGAAGGAATAGACCTCCTCCCAAGACATTCCGATCAGACTCGGTATCTCGGTAATTCAAGACAACTCCGACAATGGTAAAACAAGTCCAGCAACACTTCCCGCTGTGCCGACAAATCCCGATAGGAGCTGCACATATCTTGTTCTTAGGGCACACCGGATAAGCTAAGCGTACGGGAGCCAACATAACCCAAGTTGCCAAGGGACGGCCCCACAAGGTGCTTTAGGTTGGACCAACACTCAGAGGAGCACTGGCCCGGGGGGGGGGGTTAAAATAAGATGACCCTTGAGTCCGCGAAACCCAAGGGAAAAGGCTAGGTGGCAAATGGTAAAACCAAGGTTGGGCATTGCTGGAGAAGTTTTATTCAAGGCAGACTGTCAAGGGGTTCCCATTATAACCCAACCGCGTAAGGAACACAAAATCCGGGAACATAACACCGATATGACGGAAACTAGGGCGGCAAGAGCGAAACAGAACACTAGGCGAGAGGCCGAGCCTTCCACCCTTTACCAAGTATATAGATGCATTAAGATAACAAAGTAATATAATGATATCCCAACAAGTAAATAAATGTTCCAACAAGGAACGGCCTCCAATCTTCACCTGCAACTAGCAATGCTATAAGAGGGGCTGAGCAAAGCGGTAACATAGCCAATCAACGGTTTGCTAGGACATGGTGGGTTAGAGGTTTGACATGGCAATTTGGGAGGCTTGCAAGCAAGTGGTAGGCATCGTAGCAATGGCATAGCAAAAGAGCGAGCAAACTAGCATAGCAAAGATAGTAGTGATTTCGAGGGTATGATCATCTTGCCTGCACAGTTATCAGTGTTGACTGGATCCTCGAAAGCAAACTCAACGGGCTCCTCGTTAGCAAACTCGTCTCCCGGCTCTACCCAAACAAGACAAACAAGCAACAAGGATACAATCAACCACGTGCAAACTCAAACAACACGATGCAAAGATGATATGCTATGCGGGATGCGATGCGGGATGCAAAATGCAAGATATGACAGGAAATGCATGAACTTGGCCTCAACATGGAATTCCAAGTGTGCCACTGGAAAGATGAGATGAAATCTCTTGAAAACGATATAAAGAACGCCGGAATCGGAGTTACGGTTTGGAAATGGCAAGCGATTCAAAATGACACCGGTCTGCGATTTACAGCAAGTAGGCATCTAAATGCAATGAGATGAACATGCTACAGCACCCAAACATGACCAAAAAATACATGGCAGCGATGCTTACAAGATGCTTAACAAAAGTCTAGCACTGAGCTACGGCCAATTCATCCATTAACAGGTTCAAAAAAACATGGCAAAAATGCAAATGGCAAACAGATCTCAGACTTAGTGAAATTAACACTTGTCTGGAATTTTAGATCAGGTAGCCCTCTTCGGAGCAACAAAACTACATGCTACAGGATCTGAACATGGCAAATTAAAGCATGGCATGGAGCTACTCAAAGAGCTTAACAAAAGTCCCTTAGTGACCTTGAGCCGAAAGGGATCAGAAAATACAATTGCAAGCATGTGAACATAGCAAAAACATAATCAGTTTTCAGACTTAGTGAAAACTGACATATGCTGAAATATAACTCAAGTAGGCATGTTTACGAGCTCGATGCACTCACTACGGTGCAAGTCATGGCAAGACAAGCATACATCCATCACGAAGGCACAAAATGCAAGTTAGACATGACAAGAACAATAGCATAGCATGCACGGATCAACTACAACATCACCGGCAAAATTGCAAACAAGTTGACAATCTGCCCAGATTCACAAAGTAGCAAAAGTAGAGATCGATTGACTCAAGCTAGGGTGCTCCATAATTGCAAAGAAAGACATGGATGGATAGATCACTACAATATTAACAAAACATCCTTACTGATCATCCTAAAAAGAGGCACGGATCACTAGGAAACAACATGAACATATGGCATCATGAGATGAACAGCTCCAGGACTTAGTGATATTACTAAGTCCCTGAAAACCGAATTAGCAAGTGCACCACTTTGCAAGCTTGCACTAGTCACCACACACATCCTAAAAATACATATGTTGCACCTCTGGAAAGATGACAAAACCCTTAACAAAACACATGTAGAGCATCAGGTCATAGCATGCACACATTAATCATGGCAAAAATGACAAAAGTGCTAAACGGAGTAGCAGATCTGACAATTAACTCATGTAGCCCTCTTCGAACAGCATTTCGTGCATCAAGATGAACTCAAATGAAAATGATGCAATAGAATCAAATGATGTACTCTCTGAGATGAACATTTTGATATGCTATATGCATGAATCGGAGCTACAGATGCAAAGTTACGGAGCCGAGAACAGGAGCACTTGAACTGAAAATATCCGGGACTTAGTGAAAAAACTCAACCTCTCCGGGACAGATCTAGGGTTTGCACGGAAACCGAGGCACGGTCGGGGCACTGTAGCAGCTCGAGGACCGCCGGAAAAAAAAGGAGCCGCGGCGGCCGGATCTCTCGCCGGAGAGGCCGCCGGCGACGAGGAGGCGGTCGCCCGGAGCTTCACGGAGGCGGGGCGTCGCGTCGCGGGGCGCAGGGCTGCCGGCATCAAGCTTGGCGAAG
>NC_041392.1:64297873-64317725 GCF_002162155.2 Triticum dicoccoides | reverse complement strand
TCGGGCCCGATCCGGCCCGGGGCGGGCTCCCCGTGGGCCGAGCGGGCCGCGGCGGCGGTGGGTGGCAGCGTCCACGTGGCAGCGCACTAGTGGGCATGGGCGGCGGCGGACGTTGTCCGGCCCGCTCCGGACACGTCCGGCGGCGGCGGTGGATGGATCTAGGGTTAGGGGGGAGAGTGGAACCGCGAATTTGAAGGAGGGGGTCTATATATAGGCATAGAGGGAGCTAGGAGAGTCCAAATGAGCTGCGGTTTTCGGCCACGCTATCGTGATCGAACGCTCTAGATGACGGAGCGGAGTTAGGTGGGTTTTTGGGCCAAATTGGAGGGGTGTTGGGCTGCAACACACACGAGGCCTTTTCGGTCCCTCAGTTAACCGTTGGAGTATTAAACGAAGTCCAAATGATACGAAACTTGACAGGCGGTCTACCGGTAGTAAACCAAGGCTGCTTGGAAATTCTCGGTCCAATCCGGAAATGTTTAATCCCCACACACGAAAGAAAGCTAGAAATGACCACCAGAGGAGAACGAAGGGCCGGAATGCAAAACGGACAACGGGGAAAATGCTCGAATGCATGAGATGAACACGTATGCAAATGCAATGCACATGATGACATGATATGAGATGATGACAACGACAACAACACACGGAGACAAAAACCCGAACCCGAGGAAATAAATATAACTTAACGCCAGAAACGGCAAGAGTTGGAGTACAAATTGGGAAAGTTACATCCGGGGTGTTACAACACTCCACCACTACGAAAGGATCTCGTCCCGAGATCTAGGACTGAAAGAACGCCAGGTACATAGAACAGAGGTGATCCTTGCATTCCCAGGTAGCTTCACGGTCGGAATGGTGTGACCACTTGACTTTGAGAAATTTGATTGACTTGTTGCGAGTCTTGCGTTCAGTCTCTTCAAGAATAGCAACTGGGTGCTCGCGATAAGAGAGATCTTCTTGGAGCTCAATGTCCTCGAAGTTGACGGTGCGGACAGGAGTCTTGAAGCACTTTCGAAGCTGAGAGACATGGAACACGTCATGAACATTTGCAAAATTTGAAGGAAGCTCGAGTTGATAGGCGAGGTCGCCTCTCTTGCTGACAATCTTGAAAGGTCCCACGTATCTAGGGGCAAGCTTCCCTTTGATACCGAAGCGATGAGTACCTTTCATAGGAGAGACATGGAGGTAAACATGATCTCCGATCTCGAAAGCCAAATCATGGTGCTTACTATCATAGTAGCTCTTCTGGCGGGATTGGGCTGCTTTGAGGTTATCACGAATGACTTTGCACATTTCTTCTGCTTCTGTGATTAAGTCATTACCCAAAAGCTGACATTCACCGGTTTCAGACCAGTTGAGAGGGGTACGGCACTTCCTGCCATACAGAATTTCAAAAGGGGTCTTGCCCGAACTTGCTTGAAAACTGTTGTTGTAGGAGAATTCAGTATAAGGAAGACAATCCTCCCACTTCATGCCGAAAGAGATCACACAAGCCCTGAGCATATCTTCAAGAATCTGGTTGACACGCTCGACTTGACCGCTAGTTTGAGGATGGAAAGCTGTGCTGAAGCGGATGTTCGTGCCCATGGCCTTCTGAAAAGAATCCCAAAACTTCGAGGTAAAGATGCTGCCACGGTCTGAAGAGATCACTTGTGGAATACCGTGCAGAGAGACAATATGAGAGGTATAGAGTTCCGCCAATTGAGCTGCAGTGATCGACTCTTTGATAGGCAGAAAATGAGCCACTTTGGTGAGTTTGTCGATGACAACGAATATAGCATCATTGCCACGCTTGGACTTTGGAAACCCAGTCACGAAGTCCATTTCAATGTGGTCAAATTTCCATTCTGGAATGGCAAGAGGTTGGAGGGGACCAGCTGGCCTTTGGTGTTCTGCCTTCACTCTTCTGCAGACATCACATTCATTCACGAATTGAGTGATTTTGGGCTTCATTCGTGTCCACCAATAAGCTTGCTTGAGGTCCTGATACATCTTCGTGCTCCCATGGTTGATGGAGAGAAGAGAATTGTGAGCCTCGTTCATGATCACTTTACGGAGGTCACCTTTGGGTACAACAATACGATCCTCGAAGAAGAGAGTGTCCTTGTCATCAAGGCGGTTGCACTTGTACTTGGGTTGACTCTTGGCAAGCCCAATCTTCACCTTTTTCACCATGGCATCAAGAAGCTGAGCTTGGCGAATCTGGTCTTCCAAGGTAGGAGAGACTTGAAGGTTGGCGAGGAAACCTTAAGGAACAACTTGCAGATTAAGTTTGCGGAAAGCTTCACAAAGCTCGGGTTGATAAGGCTTGAGAATCAGACTATTGCAGTAGGCCTTCCTGCTCAAAGCGTCAGCAATCACATTGGCCTTGCCTGGAGTATACTCAATACTCGGATTATACTCTTGAATCATTTCGATCCATCGAGTTTGCCTGAGGTTGATATTAGGCTGAGTGAAGATGTACTTGAGACTCTTGTGATCAGTGAAAATGTCCACTTTTCTTCCCAATAGAAGATGTCTCCAAGTCAAAAGAGCATGCACAACCGCCGCCAACTCGAGATCATGAGTGGGGTAGTTCTTCTCATTAGTCTTCAACCGGCGAGATGTATAAGCAACAACTTTCTTCTCTTGCATCAAAACTGCGCCAAGACCTTGGAGAGAGGCATCACAAAAGACCTCGTACGGCTTGGATTCATCAGGCGGAGTCAGAACTGGAGCAGTGATCAATTTCTCTTTCAAAGTGTTGAAAGCAATATCACACTCCGGAGACCAAACGTACTTGATGTGCTTCTGGAGAAGATTAGAGAGAGGCTTCGCGATCTTAGAAAAGTTTTCAACGAATCTTCGGCAATAGCTTGCGAGACCGAGAAAACTGCGTCGTAGCTTCACGTTCAGAGGAGGTTCCCAATTCACAATTGCAGACACCTTCTCAGGATTCACGGCAATGCCCTTGGTAGAGATGATATGACCAAGATAAAGAACCTCATCGAGCCAAAATTCACATTTGGAGAACTTGGCGTAGAACTTGTGTTCTCTGAGCTTATCAAGAACCAAACGCAAATGCTTGGCATGATCTTCCTTATTCTTGGAGAAAACCAGAATGTCGTCGAGATAGACCAAAACGAAGTCATTGGTGTAGGTGTTGAAGATGAAGTTCATCATGCGAGAGAACATCGGAGGAGCGTTGGCGAGGCCAAAAGACATGACAGTGTATTCATAAGAACCAAAGCTTGTCCTGAAAGCCGTCTTGGGAATATCTTGCTCACGGATTCGAATCTGATGATAACCCATACGGAGATCAAGCTTGGAGAATACTTGGGCACCTTTGAGTTGTTCGAACAGCTCATTGATGTTGGGAAGTGGATATTTGTTCTTGATGGTCTTCTTGTTCACTGGACGGTAATCAACACAAAGTCGGTCCGTTCCATCCTTCTTCTTCACAAAAAGAACACCACAACCCCACGGAGAAGAACTAGGCCGGATGAGACCCATTTTCTCTTGAATATTGAGTTGCTTCTTCAGCTCCTTCAACTCTTCAGGTCCGAGCTTGTAAGGACGTTTGCACAAAGGTTCCGTACCAGGCTCAAGATCAATAACGAATTCAACTGGCCGGTGCGGAGGCATTCCTGGGAGCTCTTCTGGAAAGACGTCTTGATATTCACAAACGACTGGAATTTGCGAGATAGCATCGAGTCCACCCTTCTCATTGAGAGAAAACAGATGGATGGTATCGTCATTCGCGGCAAAGACAATTACATCCTTAGACGAATGAGTTAATTGAATCTACCTGGCTACAGAATTAAGCTGAGCCTTGTGCTTAGAAAGTCAATCCATCCCAAGAATAAGATCAATATCCGAGTTACCAAGAACCATTGGAGAAGCCAGAAACTTGAAATCACCCATCATGATAGAAACATCTGGGACTATTGAAGTAGCCCTCATAGACTTAGCCGGAGAAACCACTCCCATAGGTTTACCCAACATTTGTGAAACGAAGTCATGCTTGGAAACAAATGATCTTGACATGAAACAATGCGATGCACCAGTGTCAAAAAGAACTTTTTCTGGAAAAGAGTTAACTGGAAAGTTACCCATGATGACGTCTGATGATTCCTCTGTCTGAGCTGCATTCAGCAAGTTGACCTTGGCATGCTTGGGGTTATGCTTGACCACAGCTGAACTTGCTGATCTGACAGGAGGAGGAGGAGGAAGACGCCTCTGGTTGAAACACTTGTTGGCATAGTGACCCTTCTGTTAGCACTTGTTGCACGTGACCTCTGAAAGCGGATGGTGATACGGAGCACTCGATCTTGGAGCTTGAGACGAAGTCTTGTTCTGAAAGCCAGGGTTGGGTGGGTGGGAAGAACCACTGCCACCTTTGCTCTTCTGCTGATACGGCTGACGGAACGGAGGAGGAGGAAGCCAATACTTCTGCTGCTTGGCCACTTGAGTAGAGGAAGGAGGAGTAACATCTCTGACTCGCTTCTTGGAAGCATCACACCTCAACTGA
Source organism: Triticum dicoccoides (assembly GCF_002162155.2). Lineage (NCBI taxonomy): Eukaryota > Viridiplantae > Streptophyta > Magnoliopsida > Poales > Poaceae > Triticum > Triticum dicoccoides. The sequence continues at coordinate 64,313,212 of NC_041392.1, read as the reverse complement.
GCAGCCTCTTGCTTCAGTGCCATGTTGTAGAACTCATCGTATCTCAAGGGCTCAAAGAGGATAAGAGCTAGATGAATTTCTTCTCTGAGACCACCCCTGAACTGATATATCATGCTCTTCTCATCAGGGACGTCCTGCTTAGCAAAGCGAGCGAGCTTCTGGAACAACTTGTTGTAGTCATAGACAGACAAAGAGCCTTGCTTCAGATTGCGGAATTCCTCACGCTTGCTTTCAACCACGCTCTGGGGAATATGATGAGCCCTGAAATCTCGACGGAAATCATCCCAAGTGATAACACGTCCACCTCTGGAGTCCTTGTACTGCTGGAACCATTCTGCAGCTTGATCTTTGAGTTGGAAGGAAGCGAACTTAACAAAGTCCTCAGGCCTGACGTTACTGCACTCTAAATGCTTGCACAGATCCACAAGCCAATCGTCAGCATCGGTTGCCTCAACACAATTGCTGAAAGTCTTTGGCCCGTTAGCAAGGAACTGGTTGAGTGTAGCAAAGTGACTCTGATTGCTGCCTTGATTCCCTTGACTGCCTTGATTGCGCTCTTGAAGAATTTGCATGATCAACTGTGTGTTTGCATTGGTTGCGGCTATCACAGCTTGCCATGCCTCCGGAGGAGGGGGAGGTGGTGGCGGATCAGGATACGGAGTCGTGCGCGTTGGAGGAGCCATCCTGAAGAGGTTGACCACCATTAGCACATTGATAGACAAATATTGAAGCTGAATCCAACAGAATGAAAATTGCAACATATAGTCTTCACATCTGAACAAAATGAATGAATGCATTCCTCTTGAAATGGTCACATATCCATAAATTGAGAAGCCACGTAGAATTAAGGTAGAGAAATAAATCAACGAGGTATGGATCAGGAACGAATAATCGGTAAGAAATCCCAATCTCAAACCAATATCTGTGGAAGAAAAACTAGAGCTACTAGAATTCCCACCTATGAAACTCCCGAACCTTTCCAGTTATGCAATCAGGTGCTGGGGATACAGGGGAAGCATTATATCTCACCCAAACTAGCAATTCCTACATCCAGCTGTATCCATCCTTCAACACATAACCAAGAAACCTTCGGAAACCATCTACCTCAACCTTCGAAAAGCATCCGTTATACAAGCTATGGCGATACTCCCGAACTCCCGCCCCAGTACTGGGTGGCATCGAGGTTATCTCACCAACGAACTGCATAAAAGAGATTTTCGATGTCGGCGTACTAAACTCAGGTATTCAAGAACTGCAACGATAAAATTATGATGACAACACCTCAGAGCTCAACTCCCCGGGACACTTCCACTAAACCCCTGACATGAGGCACCAAGACAATGTTCTCATCATAAAACCATCGGAACGATTCTAAGATACCTGCGTGATCCTAAAAAAAATTTAGTGAAATATGGGAAGAGAAGAGTCAAAACTCTGCGTCAAGATGCCTTACCAGAGCGATGAGGAGACTGGGAAGTAAAAAGAATTCCTAATCTCTCCGATATATAATTCCTAATGACTCAAAACATTTTTCTAGACACAACTCAGCCGCTAAAAACGATCAAGCAATGGGGCTCCTAAGGTCGGGGAAGGCTCTGATTACCAACTTGTAACACCCTTGATGCGACTATAGCTCCCACGTGTCGAGGCACGACTTAGAGACATAATTGCATTGAAGGCATATGTCGCAAATTAGGCAATCTTCATAACATCCCATGTAATATAAATAATAAAGGGGAGATAACATAGTTGGCTTACACTCGCCACGTCAATCAAGTACATAAATAACATTACATCATCCAAACACTCATGGCCGGACTACGGCGCCAAAATAAAAGAGAACCCAACATGCGACAATGGTCCCGTTCACCCCCAACTGGGCACCACTACTGATCATCGGGAAAGGAAACATAGTAACGTTGAGAGTCCTCGTCGAACTCCCACTTGAGCTCATACGCGTCTCCTGGAGCGGAATCATCAGGCCCTGCATCTGGTGTAATAGTAATCTGTGAGCCACAGGGACTCAGCAATCTCGCACCCTCGCGATCAAGACTATTTAAGCTTGTAGGTAAGGCAAGGTAAATATAGGTGGAGCTGCAGCAAGCGACTAGCAAATATGGTGGCTAACTTATTCGCAAAAGAGAGCGAGAAGAGGAGGCAAAGCACGAGCGAGAAACTAGAGAACAACCTGCGCAAACATTACTCCAACACCGTGTCCACTTCCCGGACTCCGCCCAGAAGAGGCCATCACGGTAACACACTCAGTTGATTCATTTTAATTAATTAAGGTTCAAGTTATCTACAACCGAACATTAAATAATTCCCTTGAGTCCGGTTTTCTACAACCGGATGTTAACAAATTCCCATCTGCCCATAACCGCGGGCATGGCTTTAGAAAGTTCAATCCCTGCAGGGGAGTCCCAACTTAGCCCACGACAAGCTCTCACGGTCAATGAAGGAATAGACCTCCTCCCAAGACGTTCCGATCAGACTCGGTATCTCGGTAATTCAAGACAACTCCGACAATGGTAAAACAAGTCCAGCAACACCGCCCGCTGTGCCGACAAATCCCGATAGGAGCTGCACATATCTCGTTCTTAGGGCACACCGGATAAGCTAAGCATACGGGAGCCAACATAACCCAAGTTGCCAAGGGACGGCCCCGCACGGTGCTCTAGGTTGGACCAACACTCAGAGGAGCACTGGCCTGGGGTGTTAAAATAAGATGACCCTTGAGTCCGCGAAACCCAAGGGAAAAGGCTGGGTGGCAAATGGTAAAACCAAGGTTGGGCATTGCTGGAGAAGTTTTATGTAACGCCCCGAGACCGATGTGCCACGTGTCGTTCAGTTATTCGTTGTTTTCCAACACCTTCGTTCTAGCATTTGTTGTTATCGTGCTCTCTCAAGATCTTGTTTCACTTCGTTCATTCCATTCCACTCTTTCTTCTATTCCGGAGGCATTGTGATGCTCCTCTCTGCAACCCATCTTCTTGTTTTGTCAGGATCGTGTTCTTTTCTTGACTTATCCATTTAACCGGAGTGTTGTGTCCCTTTTGCTCAAGTTCTCTCATTTTATCAAGTCTTGCATCCCTTCTCAACCGGAGTGCTACCCGAATCGGTTCCTTCTTTTCCTCTTTCTTAACGGAGTGTTGTGAACTTTGTTCTCCTCTGTTGTTTCATTTCTTCCAATTTGTTCAACCTCTCAAGGTTCGTGGTTTCACTCGTTTGTCAGAGAAGCAACTTAGTTTACCTCTTCTCTTTCTCTTCCGTTTTCCCTCCGGTGCCATTCTAGATCTCGGGACGAGATCCTCTCGTAGTGGTGGAGTGTTGTAATGCCCCGAGACCGATGTGCCAGGTGTCGTTCAGTTATTCGCTGTTGTTGCCTTGCCTTTGCTTGCGTGTCATGCATTGCATATCATGTCATCATGCGCATTTCATTTGCATACGTGTTCGTCTCATGCATCCGAGCATTTTCCCCGTTGTCCGTTTTGCAATCCGGCGTTCCGTTCTCCTCCGGTGGTTATTTCTACCTTTCTTACATGTGTGGGGATCAAACATTTCCGGACTGGACCGAGTCTTGCCAAGCGGACTTGGGTTACTACCGGTAGACCGCCTGTCAAGTTTCGTACCATTTGGACTTCGTTTGATACTCCAACGGTTAACCGAGGGACCGAGAAGGCCTCGTGTGTGTTGCATTCCAACACCTCTCCAATTTGGCCCAAAACCCACCTAACTCTGCTCCATCATCTAGAGCGTTCGATCACGATCGCGTGGCCGCAAACCGCACCTGATTTGGACTCTCCTAGCTCCCTCTATGCCTATATATACACCCCCTCCGAAATTCGCGGTTCATTCTTCCCCTAACCCTAAAAATTCTCAGATCCTCGCCGCCAGACATTTCTTCCCCGCGCCGGACAATGTCCACCGCCACCGCCACCTCACTCTGACGAATCGGAGCTCGCCACGTCACCCCGCCGCCGCTCCCCCTCCAATCAGACGCCGCCACCTCAGCCTGCGCGCCGCCCCACTTCGCCGCTGGCCCGCGGGGCCCAGATCTGGCCCGCGCAGGCCCATCTCCTCGCGCCGCCGCCCGGGAGGCGCCACCTTCGTCCTCCTGTCCACCGGCACCCGCCGCCCCGCTCTGCCACCGACCGGCACCGCCACCGCCATCGCCGGCCGCCGTCGAGCACTCATGCCGCCGCGCCGGAGCAACCGTCTTCGTATCCCCGCCGCCGTCTCGGACTCCTCCGGCCTCGATCCGAGCCCGAGGAGGACCGCCACCGCCGCCTGTTTTCAGATCCGGCGCCGCCCGCCGCGGCTCCGGCCATCCCCGTCACCGGATCGAGCCACCACCGCCGCCCCCCTGCCTCCCTCGATCCAGGCGGGATCGAGGAGGAGAACGCCCAGCGACTCGTGGGCCCTGTCAGCTTCCCGGCCCAGCGCAGCTCCGCATCAGGCCCAGCCGGCCGCCTCGGCCTGCCTCTTCCTCCGACCGGGCCGAGGCCCACTGGGTGAGCCACACCCGCAGCTTCCCTCCCCTTGTTTTTTTCCTTCTACTGTTGGGCTTGCCCCAGATGCGGCCCGTGCCATGTTTTTCCCAGTTCTACGAATTTAGCTATTTTTCCGGAGATTGCAGTTTTGCAGATTAGACCCTCATGTTCATGCATATAATAACTGACGATTCGTGCATCGGATTAAAATGTTTTATATATGAAACTTGCTCAGAATTTTGTGTAGATTAATAATATCCAACTTTCGTCTATGTTTGAAATGTTAGAAATGTTGTTTGCATTAATTTGCTCCTATGCCATGCTAAAATGATTTAATTCATAACTTAATAACCGTAACTCCGAATTTAATAAATTATATATGTAAATTGGGTAGAAAAATGCCTAGTTTAACATGCTGACCTTTATTTGCATGCTAAACAACTCTAAAATTGTGTTTAGGGCAGAACAGTACCAAACCTTAAATTATGCATATGAGGATTTTCCGGAATTGTTGTTCGTTGCTTCCGGCCTCATTTAAACTTGCCTAGATAGGTAGTTTTGCTGTGCTTCACCTCTTGCCATGTTGATCAACATTTAATATTGTTGGGGTACATAAACGAGAGAGAACTAAATAATTGATGTGTTGTTTTGTCAATATGCATCCCAATGCATATTGAGCTCCACTTAATTTGTAGGATTGCTTGTGCACTTTGCCATGCCATGCCTCATTAAACCGGACATGCATCATTCTTGTTTGCGCATCGTGCCATGTTTATGTGATGGTTGTTTACTTTGTTGTTTGCTCTTTTCCGGTGTTGCTTCTTCGGGTTGGTTCCGTTAACGTCGAGTTTGTGAGGACCCATTCGTCTACGTTCCGTTTGTCTTCTTCATGGACTCGTTCTTCTTCCTTGCGGGATTTCAGGCAAGATGATCATACCCTCGAAATCACTACTATCTTTGCTATGCTAGTTTGCTCGCTCTTTGCTATGCCAATGCTACGATGCCTACCATTTGCTTGTCAGCCTCCCAATTTGCCATGTCAAACCTCTAACCCACCATGTCCTAGCAAACCGTTGATTGGCTATGTTACCGCTTTGCTCAGCCCCTCTTATAGCGTTGCTAGTTGCAGGTGAAGGTTGGAGGCCGTTCCTTGTTTGGAACATTTATTTACTTGTTGGGATATCACTATATATCTTATTTAATTAATGCATCTATATACTTGGTAAAGGGTGGAAGTCTCGGCCTTATGCCTGGTGTTTTGTTCCACTCTTGCCGCCCTAGTTTCCGTCATATCGGTGTTATGTTCCCGGATTTTGCGTTCCTTACGCGGTTGGGTTATAATGGGAACCCCTTGACAGTTCGCCTTGAATAAAACTCCTCCAGCAAGGCCCAACCTTGGTTTTATCATTTGCCACCCAGCCTTTTCTTTTCCCTTGGGGGTCGCGCGCCCAAGGGTCATCTTTATTTTAACCCCCCTGGGCCAGTGCTTGTCTAAGTGTTGGTCCGACCCAGAGCATCGTGCGGGGCCGTCCCTTGGCAACTTGGGTTACGTTGGCTCCCGTACGCTTAGCTTATCCGGTGTGCCCTGAGAACGAGATATGTGCAGCTCCTATTGGGATGTCGGCGCATCGAGTGGTCTTGCTGGACTTGTTTTACCATTGTCGAGGATGTCTTGGAGTACCGGGATACCGAGTCTGATCGGAATGTCTCGGGAGGAGGTCTATTCCTTCGTTGACCGTGAGAGATTGTGATGGGCTAAGTTGGGACACCCCTGCAGGGATTTGAACTTTCGAAAGTCGTGCCCGCGGTTATGGGTAGATGGGAATTTGTTAACGTCCGGTTGTAGAAAACCTGAAGTCGACCTTAATTAAAATGAATCAACAGCGTGTGTAACCGTGATGGTCTCTTTCCGGCGGAGTCCGGGAAGTGAACACTGTTGTTGGAGTTATGCTTGACGTAGGTTGTTATAGGATCACTTCTTGATCATAGTTTTATCGACCATGCTTTGCCTTCTCTTCTCACTCTCTTTTGCGTATGTTAGCCACCATATATGCTAGTCGCTTGCTGCAGCTCCACCTCATACCTTTACCTTACCCATAAGCTTAAATAGTCTTGATCGCGAGGGTGCGAGATTGCTGAGTCCCTGTGACTCACAGATACTTACAAAACCAGCTTGCAGGTGCCGATGAGTCCGTGCAGATGACGCAACCAAGCTCAGGAGGAGCTCGATGAAGATCTTGTCCTTTGTGTTGTTTCGTTCTAGTTGATCAGTAATGGAGCCCAGTTGGGGTCGATCGAGACCGTGTCGCATTTGGGGTTCTTCTTTTATTTTGGTTCCGTAGTCGGACCTTGATTGTATTTGGTTGATGTAATGCTTTATTCATGTAATTGTGTGAAGTGGCGATTGTAAGCCAACTATGTATCTCTTTTCCCTTATGCATTACATGGGTTTTTTGCGAAGATTGCCTCACTTGCGACATTACTTTCAATGCGGTTATGCCTCTAAGTCGTGCTTCGACACGTGGGAGATATAACCGCATCGAGGGTGTTATAAGTTGGTATCATAGCCTTCCCCGACCTTAGGAGCCCCCACTGCTTGATCGTTTTTAGCAGCCGTTGTTGAGTCTAGAAAAATGTTTTGAGTCATTTAGGAATTATATATCGGAGAGTTTAGGAATTCTTTTTACTTCCCAGTCTCCTCATCGCTCTGGTAAGGCATCCTGACGTAGAGTTTTGACTCTTCTCTTCTCAAATTTCAATAAAAAAATATTTTAGGTTCACGCGGGTATCTTGGAATCGTTCCGATGGTTTTATGACGAGAAAATTGTCTTGGTGCCTCCTGTCAGGGGTTTTGTGGAAGTGTCCCGGGGAGTTGAGCTCTGAGGTGTTGTCGTCATAATTTTATCGTTGTAGTGCTAGAATACCTGAGTTTAGTACGCCGACATCAAAAATCTCTTTTATGCAGTTCGTTGGTGAGATAACCTCGACGCCACCCAGTACTGGGGCGGGAGTTTGGGAGTATTGCCATAACTTGTATAACGGATGCTTTTCGAAGGTTGAGGTAGATGATTTTCGAAGGTTTCTTGGTTATGTGTTGAAGGATGGATACAACTAGATGTAGGATTTGCTAGATTTGGGTGAGATATTATGCTTCCCCTGTATCCCCAACACCTGATTGCATAACCGGAAAATTTCGGGAGTTTCATAGGTGGGAATTCAAGTAGCTCTTAGGATATCTTTCTGACGGATATATGATATGAAATTGGGGTTCGACGTCTAGTGGTCCGCCTATTCACGGTCGGTTTTACAGTGGTCTCGTTGTGTCTTAAAGAGTCCTTGGCTATGCCGACTCGGGGACGCTTCGTATGTCATGTGCACTGCCTTGTACATGATGGTGCTGTACGATCGAGCCCGTGTAGGCCCACCATGAAAACTTCGGACGAAATCTCTATCATATGTTTGTTCTGGCTTATTCTTTGAGCCAATTCTTTGTTTTTGTTTTGAGTTGTGGTATTCGAGTTGCTTCAAAGGCAAATGTTGATTCCATCCCTTGTCTAAATGGTGTTCTCATACTCCGATGTGAATACTAATCCTTCTTGATCATCAAGATTGTTTTGTCAATCCTTTTTAACCGGTGTGCTTCTCTTCAAGTGGATCCGATCATTTCAACATCCGCAAGATCAATTCTAAGTTTCTCAACGGTGTTCGTTTCATCTATTCCAAATTGTCTTTGTTTTTCCCACCCTCCCTCCCTTGTTTCTTCAAGGAATCATATATCTTAATCAAGTATCCTTTTACTCTTGTGAAGTCTCTCCATCATTTTCCGTCAATATTTTTATCCGGTGATTCTCATGAAGATCCTAACGGAGCTTCAAGTTCATCATTCGTCATTCTTTTCTTCTCCGGTGGATTCAAGTCAAGCTTTGTTGATCATATCCTTTCCTCGTTTCAATGTTTTCTCATGCCGATGCAATTCTTAATCATTCACCTCTCGCTATTCAATTGTTCCGGAGTGCTAAAGATATCTCAGAAGGATCGTCTTGTCATTCAAGATCAGTTAATCCTATTTTGAGGATGTTTATCTCATTCAAGCCTTTTAATTCAACCGTTGCATTCTCTCTTTTAAATCGTTCTACGGTGTTTCTTTTCAGTGGGCCCTAACCCACAGGTCTTTTCCCAGGATCTTACCTGACTCTTCTTATTTTCCCGGACCTATCCTCAAATTATTTTCCAAGTTTGACGTAAGAATGATTTATCATCAGTCTTATGTATTTATCCAAGATCTTCCAAATTCTTTTCATCGTTGGCTAAATCGCTTCGCTTTTGATTCTTCCGGAGCGTCTAAATAATTCATGGTGGTGTCTCTCATCGTCTTTCATAACGCTTGAAGACCGAAGAAGAGTTTCCCCTTGAATCTTGTTTCGATCTATCAAAGATTCATGATTCTAGCCTGTTGCCATCCTCTCATAATTGTTCGATTGTGAGAATTCTTTTATCCATCCGGAGCAATTCAGGAGCCTTTTTAGTTTGTTCATCCGGAGTCCATCATTTCAGATTTATTCATTCTCAGCTTTCAGTAATCATTAAACGATTTTACCGGTGCTTCGCTCAACCGATCTTTAATCAGCGCGTGATCTCTTCGTTTCAGTTGTATCTTAATTCTCTCAAGTATCTTCGTTCATTTTATAATTATTCCTGGTGCTTCTTTATCTTCTTTTGTTCATTTTTAATTCTTACGGTGTTTTGCTCAAGAGTTCTCTTCCTTCTTCATCATATCAATTTATTCGTTGTTCCAATCCTACCGGTGGTTCTTTCAAGACCTTCTCAAGTTTGCGCTATATCTATCTTAATCCTTTCTACGAGAATAAGTAGTATGCCAAATCCATTGTTTGTCATCAATTTAATTGGTGAGGAATAAGCATAATGTAATTCTTATTCTTGTTTCATCGAGTTTGCTCAATTCCTGTTTTTCCGGAGTGGTTCATCATACTTATTCTTGTTTCAAGTGCTCATTTTTTTTTCTTTCCCGGAGTTCCAAGATCTCGCAATTATGTAATCACGGAGATCTATCTAAATCTGTATAAGGTTCCACCTTGTGTTTTCAACTACCCTTTCTTTCCATTTGATCATCCTTTTGTTACCGGAGTTCTTCATGAAGGTTCCACTTGTTGGTTCATAGAGGATTTATTTCCTTTTCGAAGTGTTCATCGAGATTCTTTTCAGAGGAGTTCAAGCATTCTTCATCTTGCTATCCCGAGTGCAATTCTTTCTTTCTTATCATTGGAGGTGGTATTATGTCTTTCTTGATAATTTGAGTTCATGTTTTCTTGATTCACATGTTGTCAAGATGAGATATTTTAAATCCATCAACCTCGTCATTTGATTTATCTTGGATTATATTTCACCTAAAGCCTTCTCTAAGGATGGTTGTTATTATGGTGCTTATAAATGATCCAAGTTTCTTCATTTATCCTCCCGGTGAAATAAGTTTCTCGTCTTCTTGTTCATATCAATCCAATCTTGTTTTTCGTAAGTGGCAGGTTGTCACCTCATAATTTGAGATGTACTCCACAAGACCATATCAAGCTTATGTTTTCGTTGTTGGTTTTCCAACAACTCCGTTCTAGCATTTGTTGTTATCGTGCTCTCTCAAGATCTTGTTTCACTTTGTTCATTCCATTCCACTCTTTCTTCTATTCCGGAGGCATTGTGATGCTCCTCTCTGCAACCCATCTTCTTGTTTTGTCAGGATCCTGTTCTTTTCTTGACTTATCCATTTAACCGGAGTGTTGTGTCCCTTTTCCTCAAGTTCTCTCATTTTATCAAGTCTTGCATCCCTTCTCAACCGGAGTGCTACCCGAATCGGTTCCTTCTTTTCCTCTTTCTTAACGGAGTGTTGTGAACTTTGTTCTCCTCTGTTGTTTCATTTCTTCCAATTTGTTCAACCTCTCAAGGTTCGTGGTTTCACTCGTTTGTCAGAGAAGCAACTTAGTTTACCTCTTCTCTTTCTCTTCTGTTTTCCCTCCGGTGCCATTCTAGATCTCGGGACGAGATCCTCTCGTAGTGGTGGAGTGTTATAACGCCCCGAGACCGATGTGCCAGGTGTCATTCAGTTATTCGCTGTTGTTGCCTTTGCTTGCGTGTCATGCATTGCATATCATGTCAACATGCGCATTTCATTTGCATACGTGTTCGTCTCATGCATCCGAGCATTTTCCCCGTTCTCCGTTTTGCAATCCGGCATTCCGTTCTCCTCCGGTGGTCATTTCTACATTTCTTACATGTGTGGGGATCAAACATTTCCAGACTGGACCGAGTCTTGCCAAGCGGCCTTGGGTTACTACCGGTAGACCGCCTGTCAAGTTTCGTACCATTTGGACTTCGTTTGATACTCCAACGGTTAACCGAGGGACCGAGAAGGCCTCGTGTGTGTTGCAGCCCAACACCTCTCCAATTTGGCCCAAAACCCACCTAACTCTGCTGCATTATCTAGAGCGTTCGATCACGATCGCGTGGCCGCAAACCGCACCTCATTTGGACTCTCCTAGCTCCCTCTATGCCTATATATACACCCCCCCTCCGAAATTCGCGGTTCATTCTTCCCCTAACCCTAAAAATTCTCAGATCCTCGCCGCCAGACATTTCTTCCCCGCGCCGGACAATGTCCACCGCCACCGCCTCCTCACTCCGATGAATCGGAGCTCGCCACGTCACCCCGCCGCCGCTCCCCCTCCAATCAGACGCCGCCACCTCAGCCTGCGCGCCGCCCCACTTCGCCGCCGGCCCGCGGGGCCCAGATCTGGCCCGCACAGGCCCATCTCCTCGCGCCGCCGCCCGGGAGGCGCCGCCTTCGTCCTCCTGTCCACCGGCACCCGCCGCCCTGCTCTGCCACCGACCGGCACTGCCACCGCCATCGCCGGCCGCCGTCGAGCACTCATGCCGCCGCGCCGTAGCAACCGTCTTCGTATCCCCGCCGCCGTCTCGGACTCCTCCTGCCTCGATCCGAGCCCGAGGAGGACCGCCACCGCCGCCTATTTTCAGATCCGGCGCCGCCCGCCGCGGCTTCGGCCTTCCCCGTCGCCGGATCGAGCCACCACCGCCGCCCCCCTGCCTCCCTCGATCCAGGCAGGATCGAGGAGGAGAACGCCCAGCGCCTCGTGGGCCCTGTCAGCTTCCCGGCCCAGCGCAGCTCCGCATCAGGCCCAGCCGGCCGCCTCGGCCTGCCTCTTCCTCCGACCGGGCCGAGGCCCACTGGGTGAGCCACACCCGCAGCGCCCCTCCACTCGTTTTTTTTCCTTCTGCTGTTGGGATTGCCCCAGATGCGGCCCGTGCCATGTTTTTCCCAGTTCTACGAATTTAGCTATTTTTCCGGAGATTGCAGTTTTGCAGATTAGACCCTCGTGTTCATGCATATAATAACTCACAATTCGTGCATCGGATTAAAATGTTTTATATATGAAACTTGCTCAGAATTTTGTGTAGATTAATAATATCCCACTTTCATCTATGTTTGAAATGTTAGAAATGTTGTTTGCATTAATTTGCTCCTATGCCATGCTAAAATGATTTAATTCATAACTTAATAATCGTAACTCCGAATTTAATAAATTATTATGTAAATGGGGTAGAAAAATGCCTAGTTTAACATGGTGACCTTTATTTGCATGTTAAACAACTCTAAAATTGTGTTTAGGGCAGAACAGTACCAAACCTTAAATTATGCATATGAGGATTTTCCGGAATTGTTGTTCGTTGCTTCCGGCCTCATTTAAACTTGCCTAGATAGGTAGTTTTGTTGTGCTTCACCTCTTGCCATGTTGATCAACATTTAATATTGTTGGGGTACATAAACGAGAGAGAACTAAATAATTGATGTGGTGTTTTGTCAATATGCATCCCGATGCATATTGAGCTCCACTTAATTTGTAGGATTGCTTGTGCACTTTGCCATGCCATGCCTCATTAAACCGGACATGCATCATTCTTGTTTGCGCATCATGCCATGTTTATGTGATGGTTGTTTACTTTGTTGTTTGCTCTTTTCCGGTGTTGCTTCTTCGGGTTGGTTCCGTTAACGTCGAGTTTGTGAGGATCCATTCGTCTACGTTCCGTTTGTCTTCTTCATGGACTCGTTCTTCTTCCTTGCGGGATTTCAGGCAAGATGATCATACCCTTGAAATCACTACTATCTTTGCTATGCTAGTTTGCTCGCTCTTTGCTATGCCAATGCTACGATGCCTACCATTTGCTTGTCAGCCTCCCAATTTGCCATGTCAAACCTCTAACCCACCATGTCCTAGCAAACCGTTGATTGGCTATGTTACCGCTTTGCTCAGCCCCTCTTATAGCGTTGCTAGTTGCAGGTGAAGATTGGAGGCCATTCCTTGTTTGGAACATTTATTTACTTGTTGGGATATCATTATATATCTTATTTAATTAATGCATCTATATACTTGGTAAAGGGTGGAAGGCTCGGCCTTATGCCTGGTGTTTTGTTCCACTCTTGCCGCCCTAGTTTCCGTCATATCGGTGTTATGTTCCCGGATTTTGCGTTCCTTACGCGGTTGGGTTATAATGGGAACCCCTTGACAGTTCGCCTTGCGGCTATATCTCCCACGTGTCGAAGGGTGTTATATTTTATTCAAGGCGGACTGTCAAGGGGTTCCCATTATAACCCAACCGCGTAAGGAACGCAAAATCCGGGAACATAACACCGATATGACGGAAACTAGGGCGGCAAGAGTGGAACAAAACACTAGGCGAGAGGCCAAGCCTTCCACCCTTTACCAAGTATATAGATGCATTAAGATAACAAAGTAATATAATAATATCCCAACAAGTAAATAAATGTTCCAACAAGGAACGGCCTCCAGTCTTCACCTGCAACTAGCAACGCTATAAGAGGGGCTGAGCAAAGCGGTAACATAGCCAATCAACGGTTTGCTAGGACATGGTGGGTTAGAGGTTTGACATGGCAATTTGTGAGGCTTGCAAGCAAGTGTTAGGCATCGTAGCAATGGCATAGGAAAAGAGCGAGCAAACTAGCCTAGCAAAGATAGTAGTGATTTCGAGGGTATGATCATCTTGCCTGCACAGTTGTCAGAGTTGACTGGATCCTCGAAAGAAAACTCGACGGGCTCCTCGTTAGCAAACTCGTCTCCCGGCTCTACCCAAACAAGACAAACAAGCAACAAGGATACAATCAACCACGTGCAAACTCAAACAACACGATGCAAAGATGATATGCTATGCGGGATGCGATGCGGGATGCAAAATGCGAGATATGACAGGAAATGCATGAACCTGGCCTCAACTTAGAATTCCAAATGTGCCACTGGAAAGATGAGATGAAATTGCTTGAAAACGATATAAAGAAAGCCGGAATCGGAGTTACGGTTTGGAAATGGCAAGCGATTCAAAATGACACCGTCTGCGATTTACAGCAAGTAGGCATCTAAATGCAATGAGATGAACATGCTATAGCACCCAAACATGACAAAAAAATACATGGCATGGGTGCTTACAAGATGCTTAACAAAAGTCTAGCACTGAGCTACGGCCAATTCATCAATTAACAGGTTCAAACAAACATGGCAAAAATGCAAATGGCAAATAGATCTCAAACTTAGTGAAATTAACACTTGTCTGGAATTTCAGATCAGGTAGCCCTCTTCGGAGCAACAAAACTACATGCTACAGGATCTGAACATGGCAAAGTAAAGCATGGCATGGAGCTACTCAAAGAGCTTAAGAAAAGTCCCTTAGTGACCTTGAGCCAAAATGGATCATAAAATACAATTGCAAGCATGTGAACATAGCAAAAAGATAATCAGTTTTCAGACTTAGTGAAAACTGACACATGCTGAAATATAACTCAAGTAGGCATGTTTACGAGCTCGATGCACTCACTACGGTGCAAGTCATGGCAATACAAGCATGCATCCATCAAGAAGGCACAAAATTCAAGGTAGACATGGCAAGAACAATAGCATAGCACGCACGGATCAACTACAACATCACCGGCAAAATTGCAAACGAGTTGACAATCTGTCCAGATTCACAAAGTAGCAAAAGTAGAGCTTGATTGACTCAATCTAGGGTGCTCCATAATTGCAAACAAAGACATGGATGGATAGAGCACTACAATATTAACAAAACATCCTTACTTATCATCCTAAAAAGAGGCACGGATCACTAGGAAACAACATGAACATATGGCATCATGAGATGAACAGCTCCAGGACTTAGTGATATTACTAAGTCCCTAAAAACAGAATTAGCAAGTGCACCACTTTGCAAGCTTGCACTAGTCACCACACACATCCTAAAAATACATGGGTTGCACCTCTAGAAAGATGACAAAACCCTTAACAAAACACATGTAGAGCATCAGGTCATAGCATGCACACATTAATCATGGCAAAAATGACAAAAGTGCTAAACGGAGTAGCAGATCTGACAATTAACTCAAGTATCCCTCTTCTAACAGCATTTCGGGCATCAAGATGAACTCAAATGAAAATGATGCAATGGAATGAAATGATGTACTCTCTGAGGTGAACATTTTGATATGCTATATGCACGAATCGGAGCTACGGATGCAAAGTTACGGAGCCGAGAACAGGAGCACTTGAACTGAAAATATCCGGGACTTACTGAAAAAAATCAACCTCTCCGGGACAGATCTAGGGTTTGCACGGAAACCAAGGCGCGGTCGGGGCACTGTAGCAGCTCGAGGACCGCCGGAAAAAAAAGGAGCCGCAGCAGCCAGATCTCTCGCCGGAGAGGCGGCCGGCGACGAGGAGGCGGTCGCACGGAGCTTCACGGAGGTGGGGCGTCGCGTCGCGGG
>NC_041392.1:64263227-64297488 GCF_002162155.2 Triticum dicoccoides | reverse complement strand
ATCCGGCCCGGGGCGGGCACCCCGTGGGCCGAGCGGGCCGCGGCGTCCACGTGGCAGCGCGCTAGTGGGCGCGGGCGGCGGCGGACGTTGTCCGGCCCGCTCCGGACACGTCCGTCGGCGGCGGTGGATGGATCTGGGGTTAGGGGAGAGTAGAGCCGCGAATTTGAAGGAGGGGGTCTATATATAGGCATAGAGGGAGCTAGGAGAGTCCAAATGAGGTGCCGTTTTCGGCCACGCGATCGTGATCGAACGCTCTAGATGATGGAGCGGAGTTAGGTGGGTTTTTGGGCCAAATTGGAGGGGTGTTGGGCTGCAACACACATGAGGCCTTTTCGGTCCCTCAGTTAACCGTTGGAGTATCAAACGAAGTCCAAATGATACGAAACTTGACAGGCGGTCTACCGGTAGTAAACCAAGGCCGCTTGGCAAGTCTCGGTCCAATCCAGAAATGTTTAATCCCCAAACATGAAAGAAATCTAGAAATGACCACCGGAGGAGAACGAAGCGCCGGAATGCAAAACGGACAACGGGGAAAATGCTCAAATGCATGAGATGAACACATATGCAAATGCAATGCACATGATGACATGATATGAGATGCATGACAACGACAACAACACACGGAGACAAAAACCCGAACCCAAGGAAATAAATATAACTTAATGCCGGAAACGGAAAGAGTTGGAGTACAAATTGGGAAAGTTACATCCGGGGTGTTACACCGGCCCCCTCTAGATGAGATCTAGAGGGGGGGCGGCGGCCAATGGGAGGGGGGCTTGCCCCCCAAGCAAGGGGGCGCCCCCTTTAGGGTTTCCCCCCAACCCTAGGCGCATGGGCCCTAGGGGGGTGTGGCGCCCCAGCCCACTTGGGCTGGTTCCCTTCTCCATACAACCCATAAGGCCCTTCGGAAGAGGTGGCCCCTCCCGGTGGACCCCCGGAACCCCTCCGGTGGCCCCGGTACAATACCGATATGCCCCCGAACCTTTCCGGCGACTGTATGACAACTCCCCATATATAAATCTTTACCTCCGGACCATTCCGGAACTCCTCTGGACGTCCGGGATCTCATCCGGGACTCCGAACAACATTCGGTAATCACATACAAGTCTTCCTAACAACCCTAGCATCATCGAACCTTAAGTGTGTAGACCCTACGGGTTCGGGAGACATGCATACATGACCGAGACGACTCTCCGGTCAATAACCAACAGCGGGATCTGGATACCCATGTTGGCTCCCACATTCTCCAGGATGATCTCATCGGATGAACCACGATGTCGAGGATTCAATCAATCCGTATACAATTCCCTTTGTCAATTGGTACGTTACTTGCCCGAGTCTCGATCGTCGGTATCCCAATACCTTGGTCAGTCTCATTACCGGCAAGTCACTTTACTCGTACCGTAATGCATGATCCCGTGATCAACCACTTGATCACATTGAGCTCATTATGATGATGCATTACCGAGTGGGCCCAGAGATACCTCTCTGTCATACGGAGTGACAAATCCCAGTCTCGATTCATGCCAACCCAACAGACACTTTCGGAGATACCTGTAATGTACCTTTATAGTCACCCAGTTATGTTGTGACGTTTGGCACACCCAAGGCACTCCTACGGTATCCGGGAGTTGCACAATCTCATGGTCTAAGGAAATGATACTTGACATTCAGAAAAGATATAGCAAACGAACTACACGATCTTTGAGCTATGCTTAGGATTGGTTCTTCTCCATCACATCATTCTCCTAATGATGTGATCCCGTTATCAATGACATCCAATGTCCATAGTCAGGAAACCATGACTATCTTGTGATCAACGAGCTAGTCAACTAGAGGCTCACTAGGGACGTGTTGTGGTCTATGTATTCACACATGTATTACGATTTCCGGATAACACAATTATAGCATGAACAATAGACAATTATCATGAACAAAGAAATATAATAATAACCATTTTATTATTGCCTCTAGGGCATATTTCCAACAGCTTGTTCCTTGGCTCGGGCAAGTTCTACCCGCAAGGTTTCCATGGTGGTAGCTCCATCTGCAGTCACAACATATTAAGGATACTGGCATCATGTTGCTCTTACTATGTGGCATTCACCGGAAAATAACACTTACCATGTGCCTCGTCAAGCCTCCTGTTAACAAGCTCGATGTCGGCATCCATCGCATCCAGTTGCCGCTTCAGTCCGGCAAATTCATGAGTCCGGCTAGCCACCGGAGCTCCCGCTACCTGCACATCAAAGCGGTATGGTTATTACCTGGGACTACGATCCTCTGTTTGCCGTCATTTTCGGTGACAACCAGAGTCTCAGGGGCTACTATCTACACAGGGCACACCTAAAAATGTGCGGTAACATCACAAATGTAGATCATTTTACGTACCTCAAAGCCCGTTAGTAGACTCATAAAGGCATCATGCAACCCGCTTTCGGTGGATGAGATCCTTTCCATCACCGTACCCATCTATTTACGGTGTTGTTCTAAGATGGCCGCTCGCTCCAACAGCTCTCTCAGTACGTCCGACCGCATACCAGACGGTGTCGGACTCTTCTGTTTTCTCTCTTCGAGAGCCGGGCACTGGAGACTTCGGGTGACTATAGGATTACCTTCTGGCCTCGCCGGATACGGAGAGGCCCTCCATGACGACACTCCAAGATCGCCCGCTTCTTGAGCGGAGGAGTCTGGGGGAGGCGTTTCGCTCTCCATCATCTCTGGAAGAAGATCCCCCAAAGACGAGCTCTACTGAGAAGGGCTAAGATCCGAACTACAATAAATACTTTGGTTATTTTCCTCAGAGGTAAGGTAGTATATCTCCACTATTAAAGTACTTTTTGATTACTTACAGATCGTTGGAAGGCTGATACCTGCGCGGACTTTGTGCGGCAAGAGCACCCTCCAAGGCAGGACCCTCTGGTGGAGATTTCTTCTCCCGCTTGGAAACCCTGGTTTCCGGATCTTCAAAGGTAGTCCTCTTCCTTCCCCGGGGTGAGAGAATGTCTGATTCCTCCCCTCGGTTATCCTCCCTCACGGAGGTGCTCATTCCCTCGGTCGGAATAGGTAGCAATGGAGGCCCGCTTTCGCCCCCATTATTCCCCCTTTGTCTTCCTTTGAGAGCTCCGGGTAAGGTGCTAGCTCGAGCATCTTTTCCAGTACCAGATTTTCCAAACCCTCAGGAAGGGGGGGCGAACACCGAATCATCTTCGCCTTTGTTATCCAGTACTGGTCAAAGAGCGATTTCTCAGAATGACGTCGTGGTAAATAAGAGACGATGTGTTTGGCTAAAGGACTACTTACTTGGTCGGCGGTACGGTTGCTGCTCAGGCCCACGTCCTCGGTAGTATCCGGACACTCTATTTGGGGTCCGAAGAATGATTTGTACATCTCCTCGTGCGTCAGCCGAGGAAATTCTGAATAGTACGCGGCCCTTCTGGGTTGAACTCCCACATGCGGAGGGGTCGGCGTTTGCAGGGCTGGACTCGACGAACCAGCATAACTTGCACTACCACAACCAAATTAAAATCTCCCTCGAAGAGATCTTGAATGCGGGACCCCAGCTCAGTCCTCTGCTAATCCATGACATCAGTTGTGGTGGGGGGCCCGAGCGGAAAGCGGGGGCAGCCGCCCACTTGGCACTTCTAGGAGCCGTGATGTAAAACCACTCCCGTTGCCATAATCCGAACACCTCTGGAAAGGAACCTTTCGGCCACGGAGCTCCTGCCATCTTGCTTATTGACGCGCCTCCGCGCGGTGCATGTTGCCCCTCGATCATCTTCAGCTTCACTTCAAAGGTCTTGAGCCACAGGCCGAAGTGAGGGGTAATGCGGAGGAAGACCTCACACACGACAATAAATGTCAAGATGTGGAGAAAGGAGTCCGGAGCTAGATCATGGAAATCTAGCCCGTAATAAAACATCAACCCCCTAACGAAGGGACCCAGAGTGAGGACTAGTCCTCGGAGGAAGTGGGAGATGAACACGACTTCTTCGTTGGGTTCAGGGGTAGGGACGACCTTCCCTCGGGCAGGCAGCCGATGCGAAACCTCGATGGTCAGGTATCTGGCCTCCATTAACTTCTTGATGTCTTCTTCCGTAACGAAGGAGGGCATCCATCGGCCTTGAAGGCTAGATCCGAACATGATTGAAGATCCGGAGCACCTGACCTGGGCTTTGGCTGTTAGAACTCGAGGCGGGGGAATGATTCGATTGAACACGGGGGAAAAAGTAAAAGCCTTGTCCCTTTATAAAGAGGGTGAATATCAAGCGTCCTCTCCGTAGCCATTTGGGACTTGCCTATAATCTAGGAGTCCTAGACACGGTTGGGTTACCCACGACCGTATTAATGAGAATCCCGTAATTGGGGGAACACGATCCCTGCTTTGACAAGACGTGTCATGAAACCGCCTCGCGTCATGTGTGGAGCTGGTTGAAGAAAAATGGTTCAAATAAGCACCGGGCCATGGCATAATGTCATGTTGCCAAAACATGTCAGCAGATTAAGATTTTTGTAATTGTTATTCTCTCTACGACAGTATGTGGAACTTATTTTGCAGAGCCAGACACTATCCTAGTGTTCAAAATCTTATATGAAGTATTCGGAGGAGGAACCCGCCTTGCAATGCCGAAGACAATCTGCGCGCCGGACTCGTCGCCATTGAAGCCTGGTTCAGGGGCTACTGAGGGCGTCCTGGATTAGGGGTGTCCGGATAGCCGGACTATAACCTTTGGCCGGACTCTTGGACTATGAAGATGCAAGATGGCAGACTTCGTCCCGTGTCCGGATGGGACTTACCTTGGCGTGGAAGGCAAGCTTGGCAATACGGATATGTAGATCTCCTCCCATTGTAACCGACTCTGTGTAACCCTAGCCCTCTCCGGTGTCTATATAAACTGGAGGGTTTTAGTCCATAGGACGAACAGACAATCATACCATAGGCTAGCTTCTAGGGTTTAGCCTCTCTGATCTCGTGGTAGATCTACTCTTGTACTACCCATATCATCAATATTAATCAAGAAGGACGTAGGGTTTTACCTCCATCAAGAGGGCCCGAACCTTGGTAAAACATTATGTCCCCTGCCTCCTGTTACCATCCGGCCTAGACGCACAGTTCAGGACCCCCTACCCGAGATCCGCCGGTTTTGACACCTTAATGAATTTAGCACAAGGAGAGAGACCTTAATGAATTTAGCACATCGCTGAAAGGCGAGTGCTGAAAGATATCCGCGGGGGTGAACTCCATGATCGGCGCCCAGTCGGATTCGATGGGCATGGATGCAGGTGGCTCGGAGTCCGTGGTTGGAGACCAATCTAGTGGTTCGGCGACACAACTCTCGTAAGGGGTGAAGTCAGTATCCGGCTCTACCGCTGCTGAGAGTGCGACCTCCATGGCGGGGTCTATCCCTCCGCTCTCGGATGGCGTGATTTGCTCCGGATTGACGGCTGGAGTAGTTGCAGATGCAATCTCCCGAGTACTGTCCGACGGCAGAGTTACGTCATGCCCGTCATGATTGTGTTGCGCACTTGACATGGGCTCGAATCCGTCGAAGATCAAGTCTCCGTGGATATCTGCAGTGTAGTTTAAGTTTCCGAATCTAACCTGATGGCTAGGGGCGTAGCTCTCGATCTGCTCCAGATGGCCAAGCGAATTGGCCCACAGTGCGAAGCCGCCGAAACAAAGATCTGTCCGGGGAGGAAAACCTCACCTTGGACTGCACCGCTACCGATGATCGAAAGAGCCATCAAGCCTTATGGTGAAGACATAGTGGAACTCTCAATGAAAGCACCAATGTCGGTGTCAAAACCGGCGGATCTCGGGTAGGGGGTCCCGAACTGTGCGTCTAAGGTGGATGGTAACAGGAGGCAGGGGACACGATGTTTTACCCAGGTTCGGGCCCTCTTGATGGAGGTAATACCCTACATCCTGCTTGATTGTTCTTGATGATATGAGTATTACAAGAGTTGATCTACCACGAGATCATAGAGGCTAAACCCTAGAAGCTAGCCTACGGTATGATTGTCTGTTGTCCTACGGACTAAACCCTCCGGTTTATATAGACACCGGAGCGGGCTAGGGTTACACAGAGTCAGTTACAAGGGAGGAGATCTACATATCCGTATTGCCTAGCTTACCTTCCATGCCAAGGAGAGTCCCATCCGGACACGGCACGAAGTCTTCAATCTTGTATCTTCATAGTCCAACAGTCCGGCCGAAGGATATAGTCCGGCTGTCCGGAGACCCCCTAATCCAGGACTCCCTCACCAAGCCTTCCAAACTTTGACAAGTATATAGATGCATTAATTAAAATAAGAGATATTGTGATATCCCAACATATCCATGTTCCAACATGGAACAACCTGCAAGGCACCTGCAACTAGCAACGCTATAACAAGGGCTGAGCAAAAGCGGTAACTTAGCCAAACAATGGTTTGCTAGGAAGGTGGGTTAGAGGCTTGACATGGCAATATGGGAGGCATGATAAACAAGTGGTAGGTAGTGCAACATAGCTATAAAACAAAAAACTAGCAAGCAAAGATAGATGTGATATCGAGGGTAATGGTCATCTTGCCTGCAAAGTTCTCCGAGTTGTCGAAATCTTGCTCCTTGTTAGCGTACTCAACAGGTTCCTCGTTCACGAACTCGTCTCCCGGCTCTACCCAAAGCAACAACACAAGCAACGAAACAACAATCAATCACGGTGCAATGCACAATCAACATGATGCAAGACATGGCATGAAATGCAAGGTATGATGTGCAATGCATATGGGTACACCGGAAGGGAAAAGATGATCATGGCATCAACTTGTCAAAACAAATATGCCGCTGGAAAGATGAGGTGATTTCGGTCAAAATCGATATAAGGATCACCGGAAACAGATGCACGGTTTGTAAATGACAAGCAAAACAGGATGATGCAAATCTGCGATTAACAACAACATACCAACAAGGATGACAAGTTTAAACATGCTACAACACCCAAACATGGCAAGAAAACACATGGCAGTGAAGTACATGTGAAGTTCTACAATTCATGAACACTGAGCTACTGCTAGAACTCACTAGAACCTGTTCAAAATAGCATGGCAAAAGTGCAAAAGATAAAAGTTCATCAGACTTAGTAGAAATCCATAGATCATGGCAGAACAACATTAGGTTGCAAAGTTTAAGCCTAGTAAACTTTATGGTACAGGAACATATTGCATTACACAAGATCATGGCATGATAGTACTAAATGCACTTAACAAAACTCCCTTACTGAACTTGATACAAAGACCTACAGGAATGATGATAGCACCCATGCAAACATGGCAATTGTTATAAAACAGGTTTTCAGACTTGGTGGAAAATCATACATGGCAGAAACAGATTCATGATAGCTAATAAAATCTAGCATGGCGTAGGCATCAAAATGAAGCTATCCATGTGCCAATCAACCTCATAGCATGTTTGAATTAAATCACTAAAAATGACAAAACAACATCATGATGTAAAATGACATGTGTGCAAACTTGCTCAAATGCAAAAACTAATGCCACCATTGGATTGGTGGGATTTGTCTACCCTAAAAACATATATAATATGTCTATGTTGCAGTAGAAAAATCCCCACAAATGCTATAAGCGAAAAACTGCCCTAAATGAAATAAGACAGAAACGGCAAGTTTCCCTAATAGGAAATGTCCACATATGGACTAGCCCAAAAATGGAATGGCCCTAACTGGAAAGGCCCAAAATGGACAATATTGCCGATTGGGTTTAAAACAGGGGCGTGAGGATGACATGTGGGCCCGCAGGTCCCACGTGTCATGTGAGAGGGTGCGTGTGTGGGTCTGTGGCTGGCAGGTGGGGTTCCTGGGTCCCACATGGCAGTGGCTGGGCGGCTGGCTTTGAAATAGGGGAAAGCAGAGGAGCGGCTGGCACGGAGCGCAGAGCGGCGGAGGAGCTCGCCGGAGTGGTCTCCGGTGGCCCAGGGACGCGGCGGAGGGTCGCGTTGGATTCGATAGAGAATCTTGCACGCACAGGGGCAACTAACCGCACCGGACGTCGACGAGCGACAGAGGCGGCGGCGACGCGCTCGACCAGCACGAGCTCAAGGGCGAAACGCGGCGCGAAACTCTACGGCGAGGCTGAGGAGGGAAACTCCCCGGACACGCAAAACAAACGAGAGGGGGTCGGAGCACTCGCCGGAGATGAGGTCCGACGACAGCGGGCTCGGCGAACATGGCAAGCAACGACAAAGCATGCAATCCAAGGGGAAAATGGTCGGGGAGACGCGCGTGATCACCACGAGCTCGGAGGTGAGCTCCGTTGGTCAGGAGGTGGACGGAGACGGCGACGGCGGCGATCAAACAGGTACGATGGCCGGAGTTGAAGATGGGGAAGAAGACGTCGCAGTGGTGTGTTCCGTCTCCACGTAGTCGACATCGTGGACATAGTCGATGAGGGGGAAGAAGAAGGACACAGTTGGCGAGGCGGAGGTCGACGGAGGGCATGCCGTCAACGAGGGCCCGCTCTCAGATGCGTTCGGGACGGCGGTGGCGCGATGGATCTGGTGGCTCTCTCACCTGGCGTCAGAGGCGAGATGAAGAGGGAACCCTAGGCGGGGCAGGTGGCAAGGAGAGGGGTTAAGTAGGGCGGCCGGGCAAGCGGGCGAGCACGGTGTGCACTCGGTGACGGTGTCTTGTACTAGGGAGTACTCACCACGTCATCTCCCGATCTGTTAGATTGGGCCGAGCACCCGCATGGCCGTATACTCATGGGCCAGTCTGGACAACTTCCGCATACAAGGAAGATTTCACAAGACTTGGTGATCAAGACAAGGACTCCTCCCCTCTGGCATATTTGGCTAGGACTCATGTTATCCTAGACCTCTGGTGCATTATATAAACTAGGGTCAGGCTAGTCGATAGATATACAACAATCGTACCATATGCTAGCTTTTAGGGTTTAGCCTCTACGATTTCGTGGTATATCAACTCTTGTAATACTCATATCATCATGATCAATCAAGCAGGAAGTAGGGTATTACCTCCATAGAGAGGGCTCGAACCTGGGTAAACATCGTGTCCCCTGTCTCCTGTTACCATCGATCCTAAATGCACAGTTTGGGACCCCCTACCCGAGATCCGCCAGTTTTGACACCGACATTGGTGCTTTCATTGAGAGTTCCGCTGTGTGATCGGCAAAAGAATCAATGGCTCGCCCGCAGGTCAACTGCGACGCCGGCATCTTCGTCGTCGGCTCGACTGGTCACCTTGACTCGACCGAGGACCGTGCTCCATCTCCGATCGTCATGTTCGGATGGGGGCCTTCATCAACATCAACTTTGATCTGTATCATGATCGTAGAGGAATCATCCACGGAGCTCGAGGGCTCAACGTCAACATTGCCCTCGGGTGGCCGTGCTGTTTTTTTGGACAGCGAACTTGTATCCGCCGTCACCGCCTCCTCCAGCATCGGTTTGACGATTGCTTCGGTGGAATAGTGTGGAATTACGTCTACAACAGCCATGCAAAATTTCATCGAGTTCCGATGGAGGAATCTCCGACAATCTACGATATACCGGAGCCCTGTCAAATCTGGACGTGAATCTGGACGAGTTTAGGGCGTGGTCTCTAAAGCCCAGCTCGAAGGTCCTTTCGAAGATCCAACCGTTCATATACTGCGGAATTCTCATATCTATCACCCCTCCAAATTTAAGCTCGATCCGACGGTTCAAACTCTAGGAACCTTCCGATGAGTGGACCAATTTTCGGATCTGTTTTCTGCGCGAATACGGATCCGACCCGAATTCATGTTTCTTTATGAACGTGATATTGGACAATCTTTTTAGAGGAATTCTCATCTAGGGTATTGTGTGTCGTTTTTAAACGCATGCCCGTAAAATTTTAAGCCTCCCCTGAGGTCATCTTCATCATCATGTTGGTGTCAAACCAATCCGGCAATATTGCTCCAAGGCTGCCGACCTGCGCTAGACACGTCGTCGCTTTGTTGAGCCGAGCTCAACATCTTCGGATCATCATCTCGGCAAGCCGAACAAGAGTTCGGCATCGCGAAGAATAAATCATTGCCAAGATCGCCTCCCCACGGATTACACGGAATGGGCACACCGGCATCGTCGCACGATCACTTCATCATGCCGGCATTGACCACGTCACGACCTGCATCGGCAGGGCCGCACTGTTGCTTCTTCAAGCCGGTGTCCATCACGCTGACCTACTTCGACTCATCGGCTGACATCGAGGCTTCGACGTCTCGGCTGGACCGGGGGCTTCGCCATCTCTTCATCAACCTACTCCCGAGACTTCGGCGTCACTAGCCGACCAGCTCCGTGACGTTAGCTGGACCAAGGGCTTTGCCTCCGCGAGCCAACCTTTGCCAGCATCGCCATGCCGTCGCTTTGTCGCCCATCAGGCAATGGGTGTGCGGATCGATTCCCAACTTTGGGAGTCACCTTTCTTCGGATTCCTACAAAAAATCAACCAGGTGCTATTAATCCTAGTAATTTTTTGCTTGTTTGGGTTCATTTTTCCCAACGAATTATTACTCTAGTTTGTCCATCATATGTACACAGGTCTATCAAATGGTGGCCACATTGACAACGGTCGCATAGTGTTTCGGTCAGTTTCCGTACATAGTCCGGCGAACGCTGCATCCGAAACTCGGACCGACCTGTGAAACCAGGCTTTGCCACGCCTTTACCGCATCACGCCGACGCCCTGCATCGACATTGACTTCGGCGCCAGGTCATATTTCTTTTATTACTCACTTTGCATAAATTATTTATTATGCAACGATTTTTTTAAATTATTATTATTAATATTATTTCCAGGTTGCACTATATTTTATGCACAGGAAAATGATCCGGGTTGGACAGTATCGTCAACTCGGCGTACTGACATACCACGTCACCTCGGCAAGACGGGGGCCTTCGTCAACACTTCATTACCCCATGTCGGGGACTTCGGCATCACTCTGCCGACCTGCATTGACCGTGCTATGTCACCACTTCGGAGTGCCGAGCTCTTTGCTCCGCCACCTCGGGACCGGCTTGGGGGATGGAACCTTGTCCGGCATCAAGCTCGGACCACGTCATCAATACCGAACACATTAACCAGCTAAGTTTCCTTCGTGCTCAAAGTTTTAAATATTTAACTTGTGTTCGGTTCGACCAAGCATTATACTTTTTTGTAAAAAAGTTGCTTGTAAAAAATTTCCTTGTCCAAACTTTGTTTGTGTAGCACAAATTCAAATACCCAGTTCACTTGGGGGATTCCTTCATGAAGCATTTCCTCTTGCATATGATTATACTTGTACGGCTTCGTTCCTTGTTCGTGTATTACGCCATAATAAGCACCATATTGACTTAAGCTATTTGCAAGCTGGGTTGCCTCGCTCTTGTGTTTACCCCTACGTTCCCGATTGTTCGGCTAGGGAGTAAAGGGAGCACCTCTGCGATTGTCATGATCGGGTCATCCGAGCCGGACCTCAAACTGGGTGAAGCCGAAATCTAGCGCTCTTATAGTTTTCAATGATGGTCGGCACACAACGGAACTCATGAGTACAAAAAATCTATTGCACAAGTCTCATAGTAACAATGAGCACCGAAGAAAGGTATCGGTGGGGGTACTATTTTCTTCTAAGATGCTTCTTACACTTCATCAGTAATATAGCATAAGTTTCCTGAGCGCGCTTTGTCTGTTACAGCCTTATGGCCTGATTGCCTGGTTATTGGAAACACCGTCGATATTCTCGATAGGTGGAGTACATAACACTTTTCGGTCCTTGACCGAAGAGGGAGAAGCCGACGGTCGGTTAAGACGCATTTAATGTTCGGGTGAACACAGATATGATATAAGTACTTAGGTACATAGAATCATTTTACATAAAATTATTTTACCCAAGTCACTTGGGGGCTCTTAAATTTATATGAGTCATTTTATAATAAGTGTTCTTCTTCTTAGTCGTTGCTAAGTTTTTATTTTTATTATTATTATTTATCATTCCTTTGTTCGACACAAGTATGTGGTCACTAGCTGAGGAGGCTAATTTCTCTCTCAAAACCGCTAGAGTTTAGTTTGCTAAACTGGCCTAATGAGAAGTACTCCTCCTTCGAGATAGGAGGTTGAAGCCGTAGGCTGGCCTGCTTGAAGTCTTGAGATAAGATGTGTCACGTTAAAGCACGGCAGAAGCACTTTTTTTAATGTCCAATTTTCGGATTGGCACCGAACACTTGATCTAGTTCGGACATTAAACTTTTAAATAAGTTTTTGGCTTTTCAAGCCTGTGGCACTTTTAAACTATTTGTGTGTTTCCAGCATTAGTCTCGCAGTGCAACGCCGGACACCTTTAGGGATTCGACACAAACATTCTCGGATATTGCTATATATGCATCGGTTTTGAATTGTGTCTTCGGTCAATAGTTGGGTTGCCCGGCTCCTGTGCTTGCCTCCTACGTTCCGCTTTGTTCGGCTAGGTGTGCAAAGGGAGAACCACTGCGATTGTGCTTCCAGCTCGCATGGTCAAGCACCTCAGTGGAGAAAGTCGAAAACTGACTGTCACAATAGGCGTAAACTGGTCAGCGATCCGATGACTATATTAAATGACGGGCCGTTCATAACATTGGCCGAAGTGTTTACGGCTTGACCTCGGCTGTCGCCGAACACTAACCGGGGGCTCATAGCTAGCTTCCCTAGTATAAAGCTCCTATGACTAAGCGAAAGTTTTAAAGCCCGCATATCTGATTGCCTTGTTTCTGCTAAACGCAACCGCCTTCGGGCACCTAGACATCGGCTAAGGGTTGTTTTGTTATTGCGGAAAGACCTTGGGTAGTATCTACCAAGGGGTAGAGGCCGATGATGGGCCACTTTCAACTGATAAACGGTCGCAAGGGAGTCAAAATAATGATGTAAAGTACTTGGATACATAGAATCATTACACATAATCTGTGATTTTGCTCTGGATATCGATCCTTAATTCGGCCACCCGTGCCCACCTTAAGGCTCGGGGGCTACTGGGCTTTGCGCTCATTATTTACAAATATTAAAGGGGCACATCGATCCCCTGATCTGGTGTTTCCACCCGACCAGTGTCTCGGGGGCTACTGCATTGCCTATTCAATGCAGAAAATTCAAAGGGCTCACTGTTTGGCTTGATCGAACTATGGGAAAGCGCGTCTTCGGACAGCAATAAGTACCATCTGAACCTATCTGGCATCAAGCTATATATCACAGTGACTTCTCACGGCCCTCTCTCAGGGGCCCGTTCGCTGATCACTATTATCTCTAATATATTACACTGCGTATTTATTCCCATGTATGCTGCCGAGCTAGGAGTTGATCCTCAGCCCGATTTCGCGCATCGACCTGAGTCTCAGGGGCTACTGGGAACATCGGTTTTATACTTGCCTTCAGGTGCATCTCGGGTTTTAGACTGATACACACCTTGAGGGCTACTGGATATACATCGGCAGAGAATAAACTGCACCAGTTAAAAATATTCACAAAAAATCAGCCCGCGGTCAAGGTGGTGCACCACCTTGGAAGCAGTCCGGCATAAAGCTCGGGCGCTAGCGGCTAGCTCCATAGAGGGCATTTCTGGCATTAAGCTCGGCTAAACTCCTTCAACTTTTTTGAACCAAGGTGATCTATGACACCTCGGATATAGTCCGGCGTTGGAGCTCGGATACAGTCCGGCGTTGCAGCTTGGACACAGTCTGGCGTTGGTGCTCGGCTGCAAAAGATACCTTGAATACAGTCCGACGTTAGAGCTCGGACGCAAGAGGACACTGCCTCCCAGGAAAAACTTCAAACCCGAGGTGTAGCATAAAAATAACAAGGCATTGATAAAGGCCGGAAACTTAAAGGGGCTCCTCGGATAACCGACGTGTAAACTCTTCGGATGCACTTCGGCGATCCTCAAGATCGAAGATGAGAAGATTTGTTGAACCAGTTTCCAAGAATGACGACCGAATATTTGTTGAACCAGTTTCAAAGTATTATTTTACCCAAGTCACTTGGGGGCTCTTAAATTTATATGAGCTATTTTATAATAAGTGTTCTTCTTCTTAGTCGTTGCAAAGTTTTTATTTTTATTATTATTATTTATCATTCCTTTTTCGACACAAGTATGTGGTCACTAGCTGAGGAGGCTAATTTCTCTCTCAAAACCGCTAGAGTTTAGTTTGCTAAACTGGCCTAATGAGAAGTACTCCGCCTTCGAGATAGGACGTTGAAGCCGTAGGCTGACCCGCTTGAAGTCTTGAGATAAGATGTGTCACGTTAAAGCACGTCAGAAGCACTTTTCTTAATGTCCAATTTTCGGATTGGCACTGAACACTTGATCTAGTTCGGACATTAAACTTTTAAATAAGTTTTTGGCTTTTCAAGCCTGTGGCACTTTTAAACTATTTGTGTGTTTCCAGCATTAGTCTCGCAGTGCAACGCCGGACACCTTTAGGGATTCGACACAAACATTCTCGGATATTGCTATATATGCATCGGTTTCAAATTGTGTCTTCGGTCAATAGTTGGGTTTCCCGGCTCCTGTGCTTGCCTCCTACGTTCCGCTTTGTTCGGCTAGGTGTGCAAAGGGAGAACCACTGCGATTGTGCTTCCAGCTCGCATGGTCAAGCACCTCAGTGGAGAAAGCCGAAAACTGACTGTCACAATAGGCGTAAACTGGTCAGCGATCCGATGACTATATTAAATGACGGGCCGTTCATAACATTGGCCGAAGTGTTTACGGCTTGACCTCGGCTGTCGCCGAACACTAACCGGGGGCTCATAGCTAGCTTCCCTAGTATAAAGCTCCTATGACTAAGCGAAAGTATTAAAGCCCGCATATCTGATTGCCTTGTTTCCGCTAAACACAACCGCCTTCGGGCACCGAGACATCAGCTAAGGGTTGTTTTGTTATTGCGGAAACACCTTGGGTAGTATCTACCAAGGGGTAGAGGCCGATGATGGGCCACTTTCAACTGATAAACGGTCGCAAGGGAGTCAAAATAATGATGTAAAGTACTTGGATACATAGAATCATTACACATAATCTATGATTTTTCTCTGGATATCGATCCTTAATTCGGCCACCCGTGACCACATTAAGGCTCGGGGGCTACTGGGCTTTGCGCTCATTATTTACAAATATTAAAGGGGCACATCGATCCCCTGATCTGGTGTTGCCACCCGACCAGTGTCTCGGGGGCTACTGCATTGCCTATTCAATGCAGAAAATTCAAAGGGCTCACTGTTTGGCTTGATCGAACTATGGGAAAGCGCGTCTTCGGAGAGCAATAAGTACCATCTGGACCTATCTGGCATCAAGCTATATATCACAGCGACTTCTCACGGCCCTCTCTCAGGGGCCCGTTCGCTGATCACTATTATCTCTAATATATTACACTGCGTTTTTATTCCCATGTATGCTGCCGAGCTAGGAGTTGATCCTCAGGCCGATTTCGCGCATCGACCTGAGTCTCAAGGGCTACTGGGAACATCAGTTTTATACTTGCCTTCAGGTGCATCTCGGGTTTTAGACTGATACACACCTTGAGGGCTACTGGATATACATCGGCAGAGAATAAACTGCACCAGTTAAAAATATTCACAAAAAATCAGCCCGCGGTCGAGGTGGTGCACCACCTTGGAAGCAGTCCGGCATAAAGCTCGGGTGCTAGCGGCTAGCTCCATAGAGGGCATTTCCGGCATTAAGCTCGGCTAAACTCCTTCATCTTTTTTGAACCAAGGTGATCTATGACACATCGGATATAGTCCGGCGTTGGAGCTCGGATACAGTCCGGTGTTGGAGCTTGGACACAGTCCGGCGTTGGTGCTCGGCTGCAAAAGATACCTCGAATACAGTCCGACGTTAGAGCTCGGACGCAAGAGGACACTGCCTCCGAGGAAAAACTTCAAACCCGAGGTGTAGCATAAAAATAACAAGGCATTGAGAAAGGCCGGAAACTTAAAGGGGCTCCTCGGATAACCGGCGTGTAAACTCTTCGGATGCACTTAGGCGATCCTCAAGATCGAAGATGAGAAGATTTGTTGAACCAGTTTCCAAGAATGACGACCGAATATTTGTTGAACCAGTTTCAAAGTATTATTTTACCCAAGTCACTTGGGGGCTCTTAAATTTATATGAGCCATTTTATAATAAGTGTTCTTCTTCTTAGTCGTTGCAAAGTTTTTGTTTTTATTATTATTATTTATCATTCCTTTTTCGACACAAGTATGTGGTCACTAGCTGAGGAGGCTAATTTCTCTCTCAAAACCGCTAGAGTTTAGTTTGCTAAACTGGCCTAATGAGAAGTACTCTGCCTTCGAGATAGGAGGTTGAAGCCGTAGGCTGACCCGCTTGAAGTCTTGAGATAGGATGTATCACGTTAAAGCACGGCAGAAGCACTTTTTTTAAAGTCCAATTTTCGGATTGGCACCAAACACTTGATCTAGTTCGGACATTACTTTTAAATAAGTTTTTTGGCTTTTCAAGCCTGTGGCACTTTTAAACTAGTTGTGCGTTTCCGGCATTAGTCTCGCAGTGCAACGCCGGACACCTTTAGGGATTCGACACAAATATTCTCGGATATTGCTATATATGCATCGGTTTCGAATTGTGTCTTTGGTCAATAGTTGGGTTGCCCGGCTCCTGTGCTTGCCTCCTACGTTCCGCTTTGTTCAGCTAGGTGTGCAAAGGGAGAACCACTACGATTGTGCTTCCAGCTTGCATGGTCAAGCACCTCAGTGAAGAAATCCGAAAACTGACTGTCACAATAGGCGTAAACTGGTCAGGGATCCGATGACTATTTGAAATGACGGGCCGTTCATAACATTGGCCGAAGTTTTTACGGCTTGACCTCGGCTTTCGCCGAACACTAAACGGGGGCTCATAGCTAGCTTCCCTAGTATAAAGCTCCTATGACTAAGCGAAAGTTTTAAATCCCGCATATCTGATTGCCTTGTTTCCGCTAAACACAACCGCCTTCCGGCACCGAGACATCGGCTAAGGGTTGTTTTGTTATTGCGGAAACACCCTGCGTAGTATCTACCAAGGGGTAGAGGCCGATGATGGGCCACTTTCAACTGATAAACGGTCGCAAGGGAGTCAAAATAATGATGTAAAGTACTTGGATACATAGAATCATTACACATAATCTGTGATTTTACTCTGGATATCGATCCTTAATTCGGCCACCCGTGCCCACATTAAGGCTCGGGGGCTACTGGGCTTTGCGCTCATTATTTACAAATATTAAAGGGGCACATTGATCCCCTAATCTGGTGTTGCCACCCGACCAGTGTCTCGGGGGCTACTGCATTGCCTATTCAATGCAGAAAATTCAAAGGGCTCACTGTTTGGCTTGATCGAACTATGGGAAAGCGCGTCTTCGGACAGCAATAAGTACCATCTGGACCTATCTGGCATCAAGCTATATATCACGGCGACTTCTCAC
The DNA here is from genome assembly GCF_002162155.2 of Triticum dicoccoides. Taxonomy (NCBI): domain Eukaryota; kingdom Viridiplantae; phylum Streptophyta; class Magnoliopsida; order Poales; family Poaceae; genus Triticum; species Triticum dicoccoides. The sequence continues at coordinate 64,280,033 of NC_041392.1, read as the reverse complement.
GACCCTCTCTCAGGGGCCCGTTCGCTGATCACTATTATCTCTAATATATTACACTGCGTTTTTATTCCCATGTATGCTGCCAAGCTAGGAGTTGATCCTCAGGCCGATTTCGCGCATCGACCTGAGTCTCAGGGACTACTAGGAATAGCGGTTTTATACTTGCCTTCAGGTGCATCTCAGGTTTTAGACTGATACACACCTTGAGGGCTACTGGATATACATCGGCAGAGAATAAACTGCACCAGTTAAAAATATTCACAAAAAATCAGCCTGCGGTCGAGGTGGTGCACCACCTTGGAAGCAGTCCGGCATAAAGCTCGGGCGCTAGCGGCTAGCTCCATAGAGGGCATTTCCGGCATTAAGCTCGGCTAAACTCCTTCAACTTTTTTGAACCATGATCTATGACACCTCGGATATAGTCCGGCGTTGGAGCTCAGATACAGTCCGGCGTTGGAGCTTGGACACAGTCCGGCATTGGTGCTCGGCTGCAAAAGATACCTCGAATACAGTCCGGCGTTAGAGCTCGGACGCAAGAGGACACTGCCTCCCGGGAACAACTTCAAACCCGAGGTGTAGCATAAAAATAACAAGGCATTGATAAAGGCCGAAAACTTAAAGGGGCTCCTCGGATACCCGACGTGTAAACTCTTTGGATGCACTTCGGCGATCCTCAAGATCGAAGATGAGAAGATTTGTTGAACCAGTTTTCAAGAACGACGACCGAAGATGAAGAACAGTTCGGAAGAATCGAGGAGCGTTCCTAACTTGAAGACCGGTTCAGGGGGCTACTGACGGTGTCTTGGACTAGGGGGTACTCACCACGTCATCTCCCGATCTGTTAGATTGGGCCGAGCACCCCCATGGCCGTATACTCATGGGCCAGTCCGGACAGCTTTCGCATACAAGGAAGATTCCACAAGACTTGGTAATCAAGACAAGGACTCCTCCCCCACCGGCGTATTTGGCTAGGACTCATGTTATCCTAGACATTTGGTGAATTATATAAACTAGGGTCAGGCTAGTCGATAGATATACAACAATCATACCATAGGCTAGCTTTTAGGGTTTAGCCTGTACGATCTCGTGGTAGATCAACTCTTGAAATACTCATATCATCATGATCAATCAAGCAGGAAGTAGGGTATTACCTCCATAGAGAGGGCCCGAACCTGGGTAAACATCGTGTCCTCTGTCTCCTGTTACCATCGATCCTAGACGCACAGTTCGGGACCCCCTATCCGAGATCCGCCAGTTTTGACACCGACACTCGGGCTCGCGGTCCCCATGGCGACGTCGAGGGGAGAGGGAAAGGTGGGTTGGAAGCTACAGGGAGGCGCTGACGAGCAGGCCGGGGCGACCACGCGGGCGTACGGGCGCGTGGGTAAAGGGGTGGCCGGGTGAGAAAGAGGAGGCAGGCGCCGCGCGGGGGCTGAGACGGGCTGCGGGCAGAGTACCTGGGCCGTCCTGAGAGGCCGAGGCCCAGGTGAGCGCTGCTGCTGCTGGGGTCTGGCCCAGGTAGTGGGTTGTTGCGCTGCTCATTTCCTTTTGCAATTTCTTCAGGCAGAAAAACAAATGGGAAAAGGCCAGGGACAAAGAAGAGGAGTTTGGTAAATATAAAAATATTTCCAAGCTCTTGGAATGTTGTAGTATTTGAAATAATTACCTTGGACAATTTTAGAGGTAAAAAATGGAGCAAGTTTGAATAAAATTCAAACTTGAGCATTTTTTAACCTGACCAAAACAATTCCAAATGAGGTGAAACTTGACAGAGGGGTTTAGGACAGGATGCAAGATTTATGAGGAAGTCTTGGACATTATTGGGGGTAGGGAAAATGGCACCTGCCAAATAAAATAAAGAGAAGGAGTTAGAGGTGATGCAAGAGGTGGTCACGCATGGGTCACACAATGCACATGATGAGGATGGATATGCAATATGACCCAAGCACACACAACACTTGGCAAGATCATGATGCAAACATAGATCACAAGTGCAATAATAAAAAGAAATGGCATAACAATGCAACAAATAAATAACACAAAGGCAAACAAAAGAAGCCAGCCATGAAGGAAATATCATATCACATAGCTGGAAATGGCAAGGGTTGGAGTTACTATTATGGAAAGTTACATCCGGGGTGTTACAGCCACCGACTTGATTAAAACCTCATTACCAGCTGCCAAAAGGAGCTTCTCCTTCCAAGCTTTAATCTTTTATGTCACACGATCCCTAAGGTATTTAAATGACCCATTCTTTGAGTGTCCAACATCTGCATACATGCCCAAATATCTGTCACTTAGAGATTTGTTTTGCACATTCAGAGAGACCTTCATGGTTTCACGTAAAGGTTGTGCAAATCCTCTACTAAAAAATATAGATGACTTCTCATTGTGCAGTCGCTATCCTGAAGCACTGCAATATGTATTCAACAGGTTTGACATGCTATTCGCTCCCTCAACACTTGCCTTGAATAACAACAAGCCACCATCCGCAAGCAAAAGATGATAGCCAGAGCTATGGGGCCCACCTTAATACCGCCAAGGACTGACGGTTGAGAACTGGATTTTAAAAGGCATGAAAGGCCCTCTGCTGCAATCAAGAGAAGATAAGGGAAAATCGAGTCTCCCCTCTCCTCCGGCCGGTGATATGTGGCGGCCTCTCCAATGACATCACGGCCTTCTTTTGTGGCCACACCAACCAGAAGTTGCCATTTGCAAGCCGTCCGGACGCCGTGGTGGTTCTCTCCCGTCGGGCCGTTGCTGCATTGCCACCCATCCGTTGCTTTGCCACATGGATTTGACCTGTTGCTGGTCGCGTCTCTTGCGCCTCGATGTGTGTTTGTAGTCCTGACATGTACTGCAATGTTCCTCGGTCAGACGCGACGGTGAGTTCCATTCCTTCATAACTATCTTGCAATTTCAATTATGTTATGCATGTCATGGATGTGCTTAAATTCTTGGATGCATGTAATTGTCTTGCTATGAGTCTTACAATTTCTCTATGTTCCATGTACCTATGAATATGTTAGAAATATTACTCGGTCATAGATATGTTAGAAAACATTCTTGGCGAGGTTGGTCTGCCTTGGTGTACATATTATGCATGTTATATGTGACAATATAGTGATGAATATTTCATAAAAAATAGTATGAATGCAACCAGCTCCCTCATTATAGGAGATAGAGTGGAATGTTTTTCAACATTATACTCGGTATATGCTTACTTTACTTTTTGATGTCTAAGTAAACTCAACAAGGTTTAAATAAAATATTTCAATTGCAGCTACCATATATTTTAGTTGCACAACACAAAAATGAAAGAAGAAAAGAGGAACTCTTAGGGGTAGTAAGCCCGAGATACTCTGGAATTCTCATTTCGGATATGGTTGTGTGCACAAGTGTCATTATCATGCGAGGTAAATAGTTTCTTAGGATCTGAATCAAGCCTTGGAAGATTCTGCTCTCTCCAGACATACAACAAAAATCAATTTGCTGCTTCTTGGAGAAGCCGAGAATCCTTGAGCGGAGTGTATCAAAACTTAGGTATAAAATTCATAAATGCATGTGCAATAAATGAACCAATAAATATTTTATGTTAGTTGTCTTGACAAATTTTGTTGTGTGTAGACTTACATTTTAGTGGCACTGCAGAAAACAAGATGACCAAGGGGTTTATGAACTAGGATAGAGATCGGTGAGAAAATATACGTTGTGTCTCTAGTTTGTTAAGAGGCTCAACTGTGAAGATTGTAGCTTTGGCTAGTATTATCGAATTGTTGGGTGTGAACTGTGTAAATATACATGTGAATTATGTTACGAAAAGCATTGTTCAAATGAATGATTATGTGTGTGTATTGTGTTCCTATCTTTCTGTCAATGTTGTTTGCATCACTGGTAAACATATGTAAATAAAGCGTAGACATGCAAGGTGAACGGAATCATTACCACTGAGTACTGACCGGCTAGCAGTATAACTAATACCACATCACTGGCTGACCAGGTGCCTGGTGTCATGAGCAAATCCTCACTGACCCTGAGGGACTACCAGCCAGAAACTAGTCAGCGATGATGCATTTTGGCCAGACAGTGTTGTTTTTGTACCTGTAGTTGAATAACACTAAAAAATAAAGTAAATCTATATCTATACCTAATATTAAAGGGAGGAGTCTTTCATAGTTCTCCATAGGTCGCCCTTTTCTATCCGTTGATATTATGTTAATTATAAAGATTGACGAGTGGGATTTAAACATAGATCTATGTTTTTTCTTATCTACTACGAAAGAGAAGACACAAGAAGACACAGAACAAAGTATGCATGTCGGGCTTGATGAAAAAAAGGGAAAAACGAACTCTGCACATCACGCTTGATGAAAAAAAAAGGAAAACAATCCCATATATATCAGATCAACTTCCTAGCCTAGACGTACATGTCCCACAACCGCCGACGCATTAACCCCTGACTCCTTTTTCTTTGGAAGATCCACCCCTGATTCTTGCTGCCGCACGGGATGAAAATAAAATCACGATCTCTTCCCCTTGCAGCCGCCGTCCCCTCTGCACTTTCTCCGACACCGGCGTGCGCTGGCGCTGCGGCCCTTCTCCATGCCATGAGCTTCGACGAGGTCGGGGTTGAAGCTGGATTTCTCCTCCCCTTCCTTCCATGAACATGGCTGGATGGGATCCTTCCGGACATCATCTTCCTCCTCTTCCTCTTCAATTCACTCCCTCAAGATCGCGGCCAGATCCTCCTCCCCTACCACCCTTGCCATGGCTCAGGTTCCACTGGACATGGCCGAGGCCCTCTCCGGCACCAGATGCGTTCCTGTCGTGGTGGTGCGGCTGACAGTAAGCATGGACTTCGACCAAGGTTCCTCCGCGAGCACGACAAACACAATGGCTGGCAGGTGGACACGGTCTGGGCTGGGCCAGTTGTTCACTGAGTCGCCATTTGGACCAGCCACCAGTGGACCAGACCGGACCGAGGTGCCCATACTGGCGAGGCAAAATTTCGGTTAGGACAGAGGGACCGACCTGCACGGGGTAGTAGGAGTCAACGCCATGCTCACCGTGTGCAGCGTGCGTGCATGTGCCCTGCCCGGGGCGCTCGGGTCGCCGTGTGCACCGTGTGTGCGTATGCGCCGCCGCACACCATTGTTGTCATGAGTGTTCAGCGTGGAGACTACATCCTGTGAGCCCCAATTGAAACTCACGCGAGGTCTGTGAGCCCTAACTCAAACTCAAGCGAGATAGAAGGTTGGTTTAACATCGCTAGAGGAAATCTGCCAGAAGCTCCAACACCGACGTGCAAAGCTAGCCTGAAGCAGGCAAGCACACTGCTTAATTGATGAACAATGCCTTAGCACATGCATGCCTAACTTACGAAACTGAATTTTGACAGCTTGTCAGACGAAACTGAATTTTCATGGAAGTTTGACAGGAGCTGTTAACTTACGTTGCTGGGTCATCCACATGGTGTCGTCCTCGGTGTCGGCTTTTATCGCGAGCGTAAGGGCGAAGTTTGAGAGTTTGGCATGGAAGAAAACATCGAGGAGGAGTTGCTGCTATTGAGATTCTTGTGCACCTAGGGAGAGTCAGTGTAATTGTGCAGGTAGTTAAGCCTGCCTTCCACGTCCAGCTCGACCTGCACGCATTGGCTCCACCTGAGCACCTCGATGCCGTGGACGTGCAGCTATTTGCTGAGCGCCCCGTTGTCGGGGAACTAGAACACCACTCGAGGTTCAACTCGACGGCAGCGCCCACTTAGCTGGGCACGCCGTTCACGGCTGTCCTCTTCTCGATTGGTGGGTACACGGCCAACTCAATTCAGTTCATGCCACGTTGGGTGGTCAAGTCCATGAGCTGTCCAAGTACAACGCCGTGGACATGGACAGTGACCGGAAGGTGTCGTGGTTCTCGCGCGTTAGAGTGGGTCTCTGCCTTGACAAGGAGCAGCATCCGGAGCTCGCGCCGGGGGGCACCTCTCCATGGTCGGAGGAGGAGAAAGCGGGCAACGGCACCGGTGGCAGTTCTCGATCCGCTCAGTCGGACCGAGCAAATCCAGACCGGACCAGTGGTGCTTTCAGGCCATATATGCCAGCGGGCTGGGACCATTTGGCCCGGTCCTTAGCGGGCTGAAAAGCCCGCTAGGTATCTCCACCCTGAGCTGGCACTACCATGTCCAACTACCACAGGTGAGTCCATGTTTTTGCTATTCGTTACTTGCATTTCTTACTTACGAGATCTGAATTTTTTAAATGTTGTTAGAAGTATTGTTGAGATGTGCAGCATTAAATTTTGGATTCTCCATTGACGAAGCACACATGTGAGCTTTGCCGTTAGAACTTATACTCACTTTAAGGTGTTCAAATTCATGTCTAATAATTTGGTACCTATTGTGTGCTTCTGAACATTTTCCATTTCTTTTATTCCTAAATTCTCAACTGCAAAACTTGGGTTTCGACCTTCCATATAGAATTGTTAAAGCAAACCCTGGAGTTCTATTGTCATGAGCTACTGGAGGATTCTGGTCTTTGGTTACCACTAGAATTCTCACAAACTGAGCATGTTGAAAAAACTGAGAATGAAACAGAAGGTTGCTTCTCTACCATTCTCTTTGTTAATTATGTTTTATGAAGCTCAACACCTCTTTGTGTTAAGTCTGACATGTTAGGTTCATAATTACGGAATATCTTTTGAATTGCTCAAAGAGATCGAGTATAAAACAAGTTGGTGCAGAAGAAGAGATAAAGCTGGTCGACCTTTGCATCCACAATGCAATACTAAGCTACATGCCAATTATAGTGGTGCTGCTGCATAGTTGGGCTTAACGCAAGAATTTGCTGCTGTTTGTTGTCAAGCATGTCTAAACCAGGCTAAGAATGCCAAGTCAGGTGAATGAAATGCGGTATATTGTTATTATTGTCCGTCAGAATTCCATTGTTATTAACCAGATAAATATGAGCTTAAACATTAGGACTATTGCTTAAAACGGGTAAGTCTGCTTTTCTTGCAAGTCTATCTAATCATATTAAAGCTATTGACCTAACCTTATTTTGTTTGGATTGATGTGTGAATTATCTGTCTCTCCCCATCTCATGGATTTGCTCCTGATTTTATAATGCATTTTGTATATTTGAATAATACAATTTATTGTTTAATTAGGAGTAGTTTATTTGTAGAATGAGGAGAGAAAATGGTTTTATGAATGGTCGCAAGTGATTTCTAGTAGCAGCAACATGACATAGGTCGTACGTGTACATGTGTCCTTACTGCATGGGAATGAGGAGAAAAACCAGTGATTATGAATGATCATTACTGATTTGAATAGTACAAACAAAATACGGGTTATGCTTGTACGTGTTACCATTCTACATGTAATGCAAATGCAATGTCCCAATAGTTTGAACAACAACAGAGTTGATGGGTTATATGTTTAAATCATCTCTGCTCCTGCAACACTAAGTATTCAAATGCGATTTAATTTATGTCTAGCCAAATTCCCTCTATTATTGTGCTGAACTTTTTAGGGAAGGCAACTAAGCAGCTCGTGGCAGCAATGTCGTGTGCCGGCGCTCCCTCGACTCGCAACCAACGTCACCGGTGGTGCTGCTGTTGTGCAGGATTGTTGTGGGGTCCAGTGCACCGGCGCTGAGCATGGTTGATTTCCAGAACGAAGGCGGAGGTGTTAGAGCTTGGTGTATATGCATGATGTTTTTTTTCTCTCCCGTTGCAACACACGGGCATGTTTGCTAGTCAATAAATAAAATACCAAGAGAATGCTATACGTAGCCACATATTCCTATTTTTTTAGCAAACAGATTCCTAGCGTGAGCTGCCTGAACCAACTGTGCAATAGTAGTCATGAAAATGTGCAATAGTAGTCATGAAAATGAGCAAGTAGTTTACAAATATGTTGGAACCAATGAAAAAATAGAAACCTTTTATGGAAATTTTACTTTAAGGACATTACTATGAATTATTGAGGGCAACACAAACGATAGAAAAAAAAAATAGTTCGCACAAAAAATAGCCAAATATATAATTGAAAATTATGTTGACAAAAAGAGAACAAATATGGGAAACTATGTTCTAATAAAGTCCCGTTTCCTTAGCTATAACAAAAGGAACAAACAGAAAGGAAATAAGATAAAACAAACTAATACTCTATACAGTTAAGAATCCATAATTTCATGGAATCATTACATTGTCTGGTTGGATAGTACACTATGGTGTAGCCCAGCAGCATCGATAAGGCTCGCCATAGTGGGAGTAATTTAGCTAGTAACATAACATAGCCCCAAGCCAAGTTTGTTTACGTGGTACATAGTTAATGAGAGACGTGTTTGTGATAATACAATATGTGATCGTAGCTTAACGCATCCAAAGTCAAAATGAATCTAAATGGAGATTTGTATGACACCACACATATGTTACTATTCACTATGAAAAAATAACATAAAATATTAACATATGCATTTTACTAGTAAGTTACTTCCCACTATCACCATACTAACTATTCAGTAGTACACATTACACCGATTGTGAATTACACAAATTATCGTTGCCGCTGATGAGCTGAATTAATCAAATGAGAATTAGCAATTCCGGGAATAGGGTTTTCTGCCTGGTTCTTAGCACCAATAACTATTTAGTACTAGTACATGCTCCAAATAATGTTTTCGCGGTGATGCCTGTTCTGCGGTTGGCAACACAGCAAGGGCCGCCGTCGTGCTTTTTTGGAATTGGCAAGTTGGAGGCCCACCTTTCTCTTCCCCATCATGATGGCCGTGCAGATGGATGCGGGGACCCATGTTTTTGCATTTTTTTCTAAACTTGCGTTGTTTCCCAGTAATTTCCCTTGCTTTGGTTTCTCTCTTCCACAGAAAATGTGTGGTGTAACTTGTTGGTGATATGAATGGACAAGGGGCACTTTTCCTTCAAAAAAATGGGTTCTTAGCACCAATAACTTTCGAGCTATTTTACACAAACCTTTTTTTGTCTGATAGGGTCTGTATATAGCTGACATGTAGGACACACTTAAAATCAAGCATATAAATAGTGTTTTCGGCATGAACACACCAGTACTTTCAGTGAAGGGGTGAACTATCTAAGGGGCAAGCAGTATTAGGTATAGGGCAGTGCCTCTGTCCTTTACCCCTCACAGCATGGCTACTCCCAACGGTATGATTTACATAACAAGAAGGTTGATGCCATCGACGAGGGAATCAGCGATCACATTGTTTGCTGCTTCTGTGGGGTGGACAGAATCCCAGAACACGTATGCTGTTGCGTTTGGACAAGTCCCGATCGATATAGGATTGCAGAGAAACACCGTAGCCTCCACCGTTCCTGTCCCACAGCATCCTCGCCTCGAGTCCTCGACTCAGTGAACCCTGGTGCCAAAACCCACACATAGCTGATCAGCTGGATCAAACGCCTTGAAATACTACTACGCCCTCCGTTTGTAAATAGAAGTTTTTTTTAGTGATTTCAATTGGGACTATATAAGGATGTATATAGAGTTATAGACATATTTTAGAGTGTAGACTGACTCATTTTGCTTTGTATGTAGTTCATATTGGAATCTCTAGAAAGACTTATATTTAAGAATGGAGGGAGTATAATCTTACCTTGTGAGCCAGGAGAGGTCACGAGGCTGTACAGAGGTGTATACAAATCGAGAACTGCAATCTTGAGATCGTGGTACCGCTTTGACAACAATTCGACGGATGTGCTTAACTTTCTGTTGAACCTCATGGCATCATTGTTGAGCCTAGTTACGCACGTGTCATTGCCCCCATGGCCAAACACCGTGACTGCTAAGGGAGCACAACCAAAACTTGGCAAAGAGAAAACACCGATGCGCCGAGCACCCATGCCGTAAAGTACCTACAGTTAGTTCTAGGTTTGAGAATCTCATGATCATAATCACATGGCAAAAAATTGCATCTTTCATGCTGCTCACCGCCACCGTGTTGTTCAAGATGCCGATAAGGAGGTCAGAGAACTGATCCTGGGATTTATAAATGAAAGGGTTGACATAGTAGTTGAAGAGATAATCATTTGAACCAGCACTGATGATATAAAGTGAGTCTGAGATGATAGACTGAGCCTGGTTGCTCCCAACTTGCACTACCAGCTTATGTCGGTACTCTTTGAAATGCTCTAATTGTTGGGACAAAGGGACAACGTTCTGCATTACACAATTTGTCCAACTTAGACATCATTTTACGCTCAATGAAAGTGGAAAAAACATATTATTATCTTACAAAGGTGATCCATCCTTGTGTGACGGATGAGTTAAGAACTATAGAGAATCAATAATTTCTAAGGGGAAAGTTAAGAGCAGCTGTAATATTAATGCATATGAAATTATTGCGTGGCTAGCTCTCGTTTAGATGAGAGTTAACTAAGTCTCATCTAAAAAGAAAAAAAATCCTCATGAATTTCAACGTATAAAATCAAATGGCAGAGAAGTTGCATGAGACTTTGTTAATTTTCATTTAGATGAGAATTAACAGATCCGTGATATATATACTTACATACATATGTGCCGTTTGGTCGTAATAGCCCGATTGGGCAGATGCAAAGTTAGCTCCACTAAGAAGATTCTCCCCCGATGCCTCCGGGATGAGATATGCTACTGGGGAGCCAGTAAACCCCAGCGCTTCACCTGAAACCAATCACAAAAATCGTAACACAAGATCAAGAGTTGAACACTTGAGGGATGCGCATATTTAACAAGATCGATCGAGTAGGACTGCGACCAACCTATGAAATTGCTGAGCACCTTGCCGTTGCAAAATCTCCCTGTGGCGATATGGTCTTGGAAGTCCCTACCGTATGGAGGAAAATTTGCCTTGGCGGCAGTCTGGATGTAGTCGTTGTTGCCTATGTCAACCAACGAGTCACCGAACAGCATGACAGCCGGCACCAGTGGCCGGGCTTCCCCGGGGTGTTTCCATGGTCCGGCCACAAAGAACACAACCAAGAGCAGCAAGCACCTCATTTTTCGATAAAGGGCATTTTTATTGATTTAAAATGTAGCATCAAGCAGATACAAAACATAATAAGCATCACCCGGCCTCTGCATAACTAAGATGCACATAGCCAAACAAAAACAAATTGAAAGAATATAAAAAAGACGACATATCAGCAATAGTAGGATCATATAGGACCGACACGCAGCAAGCACCTCATAGCATAGGGACTTGCCTAACCATCAGCTGAGTTGTCTGAGAATGGATTTCAGGAAATCCACTGCGACTTCTTGGAAAACCAGCTTTTGTGTCGCCCATTGTTACCAGTCTTTCTAGCTCTCCCGGTCATTATCTTGACACAAACAGGAATAGGAGAGCTGGCAGACATAGACAGGTGCGGGCAGTGGTTAATGGGGTCTTTCTTTATGAAGCTGTTTGTTTGTCCGAATTAAGAAAGCTGTATGTGCTGACAACTTATCAAGTACTCCTACTTGCGATCTTCTGCCTAATCAAGTGACAATTCAATCAGCTAGAGACTACTTACTCTCCGCGCCTATGCATGCATTCTCTTGCGTGATTAACTACAATTATTTCCTCATTTCCGCAAAATAAAAATAAAAATCCAGTAATTCTTTCACCGACAGTGGCATCTCTTTGTTGTTTTCAAGCAGCCCGTAAGGCCGTAACTGAGAACAACCAAACATGGAGGTGGCTGAACACTTGAGCTATTCATCGATCAATAGGAGGCGTACGTCTACCTAACTGTGGATAACTTTTGTACGAAGAAAGGACTGGCCCTGCTGGAGTGCACGCTAGGCAGCTTTCATGACAAATAGTAGATGACTCCTCTACGTAGGCGTGTGAGAGCGGTACTTTATTGGGAAAAGATTGGGCGCGGTGCGCCGGCGAAATTTGGGCCGGTCGCGTCCCGCACGCTTCGCCCCAGCCATCCACCAGGCGACACGTAGACACAGGGCCATCAAACGCTATCCTCTCTGCTCTCTTCAGCCTCGCGCGGATCTCGCCCCACAACGTATGCATCTCTAGCCTCCCTCGTTGCAGCACGTGAGCAGCTTGCCGTCGGCCATGGATGTAGCTTGGAAGATTGAAGTTCCCGCTGGCCATGGTTGCAGCCCCGCTTGTGTTCCCACCTCCCCCTTCTTCCTTGTCCCTCACTTTCTTTCTCATCCTCCTCTTTTTTCCTCTTTTTTTGCTGCAACCGGCGGCAGGCCAAACGTCGTGGAGGGGACCGAGGTGCCCCATGCTACGACCATGGCGACCGGTGGGAGCTGCAACCGCGGCATCGGGGAGAGTTGCGAACAATGTTTTCCCATGCTACAACCGTGGACGCAAAAAGCTATATCCAATAGATAAAAAAGCTTCAACCAAACAATGGAACAGAGGAACAATAGATGATAGGCGCGGTGACCGTCGCCAGTCCAGGAGTTGCAACCAGCGGCAAAATTTGCTGGAACTAGCAGCAAAAAAAGCTACAACCGCCTGCAAAATAAGCTACTACCGGCAACTGAAAAGTCTTACTTTGCTAGAATGCACCACCGGCGTCACAATTTTGCTACCACCGTGTCGCCGTTTTGTTACAACCAGAGTTTCTTTTTGCTACAACCGGCGGCCGGCGATGCTAGATCTGGCAGTGCGACAAACTACAAGCGGCAGACAAGGAATGTTACAACCACATCCTTTTTTTGCTACAACCACATCCTGTTTTTGCTACCACCGGCGACTTTTTTGCTACATGCGTGGTAGACGACGAGCGCTGATGCTTCAACCTGACATGGAAAAAAGCTTCAACTCACTAAGGAGAAGTTACAACCGGTGGCGGAAAAAGCTTCAACAGGCATAGTGGAAAAAGCTTCAACCCCCATGAAAAAGCTTCACCCGTGGAAAAATGCTTCAACCGGCGTAACAAAAGGTTCAATCAAAGGCTAAAAAAGCTTCAACCGGGGACGAGTCTGTGGGCGCATGAGCGGCGACAGCGACGAGCGGCGACGAAGAGGCAGAGGACGGGGGTGCTGCGACGGCAAGGGAGAGGTGCTTCCTATTCTCGTCGGAGCACACGCACGAGGTGGCTAGGGCAGGGACACATCGCGCGCGAATGGATCGCACGGCTGCAGGCTGACCGGCCCAAATTTGGGCCGGTGCGCCGGCGCGTATCACTACCCTACTTTACTTTATAAATGAAAGGGTGTTTTCTATTGACTAATAATGTAGGGGATATATACAAAAGCAATGAGCTGCATGTGCATATTTAAGATATACTCTCTCCGTCCGGTGAAGAGTGTACGTCTAGAAATTTGAGGACAAATTATGAAGTTGAGTAAAAAAAATGCACTAAAAATGTGCAAGCCATCATCTCGCTCCTATTTAATTACCCAACCCCCAATGAGCCAAATGCATGTAGAAATTAAGAAAATCATGTATATATTACTATTGATCTTGATTACCGTGTGATTAGAGAAAAATATTTTTTCCCACTTTAAAATGCAGTGGAAATAGAAGTACATATTTTTGTAGACAAATTTTGAAGCTAGATGTATACTCTTCACCGGACGGAGGGAGTACACAATTAATACAAGCGCGCGCACACACACAAACGAATATGGCGGAGAGAGTAAAATTATACACGACCGAAACTATATCTAGTCTAGGCAGATGAAAAATAAAAATAAAAAGGGAGAAAAGAGCTACGATGCCACGCTGAACAGTTGTAGACCCGACCAAAGATGATGCAAGCGCATATAATTCGGATCGTGGCAGGACCATGCAAACAAAACATGCACACACCATGCAGGTAGCTCAGCAGCCAAGAGCCGTCCACGGAGCCAAGAACATCCGTTGATGCACGTGTGACATAGATCATGGTTCAGAAGTGGCGAGAGAAGAATGTACGGCCAAATTCAAAAAGTCACTTTGGAACCCGGATGTATTGGAGCCCTATGTTCTGAACTGTGCCAAAATGCTTTTTTGAAGTTTCAAAAAAATCTGAGAACAAATCTACATGTTTATATGAATGTATATTACACATGTGTAAACTTTGATGCTGAAATAAGTAACCATGTGAGTTACACAAAAATGACAAAATCATGATTTTAGAAAGATGAACAGTGCATGCATTATTCCTTATTTGGAAATCACCATTTTGTCATTTTTATATAGGTCACATATTTACTTATTTCATCACCAAACTTTACACATGTGTAATATACATCCATATGATCAAATAGAAATTTTTTCAGAATTTTTTGAAACCTTAAATATGATTTTCAAATTATTTAAAATAAAGTCCTTCAATACATCCGGGTTCCAAAAATCCACTCTCCGGCCAAATTCCCATATTGAAGATGCTCTGGGAATCTCCCACCACAGACGACGATTTTTACAAGTCTCTATTTCAGGGTCGGCAGCGGAATGGGGTGGCCCTAGCCGACCATTTCTGGTCACGGGACCAACAGGTGTCCGCCGCCGAAAATGCGATTCTACTCGCCCCCTTTGATGTTGCGGAAGTGGAGACGCTTGTTAAGGCCATGAACCCGACGTCGGCCCGTGGCCCCGATGGCCTGCCGATTCGCTTTTTCCAGGCCTTCTGGCCGATAGTCAAGGATATCATCCTTGACCTGTTTAGCGAGTTCTCTAAGGGTACATTAGATATGTCCCGACTTAACTACGGGATTATCTCCTTGATCCCCAAGGTGCCGGGAGCGGCGGACATTAGACAATTCCGTCCTATCACAGTCCTTAATGTGATCTTTCGGATCCTCGCTAAAGGGTACGCCTCTAGGGCGGCCCTTGTCGCTCCCCGGATTCATCATCCGAACCAGTCGGCCTTCACGAAAGGGAGATTTATCTTAGATGGGATCCTTGTCCTTCATGAGATCATCCATGAGGTTAAGAGCAAACACCTTCGTGCAGTTTTCTTCAAGATCGACTTCCATAAAGCCTATGATACGGTGCACTGGTCCTTCCTTCGGGAAGTGTTGCTGAAGCGTGGCTTTGACCCCCACTGGGTTGCACGGGTCATGCAATTAGTTATGAGTGGCCGGACGGCGGTTAACATCAATGGGGAGGTTGGCCCATACTTCTTGACTGGCCAAGGGGTCCGACAGGGCGATCCGATCCCCCCATTTCTTTTCAACCTTGTTGTTGATGTGCTCGCCACGATTCTGGACTTGGCCAAGCGTGCGGGTCACATTAGGGGGATTTGCCCTCATCTGGTGACTCCTGGGGGTCTAACCCACCTCTAGTACGCGGACGACACCATTATGATGGTCGAGGGATCGGATGAGGATATCCAGAATCTTAAATTCCTCCTCCTCTGTTTCCAGGAGATGTCGGGCCTCAAGATAAACTTTGCCAAGAGCGAGGTAATGGTCATGGGATACTCCCAAGGGGAGGCCCAGCGGATGGCTAACCGTCTTAACTGCCGCCTGGGTTCCTTCCCTACGACTTATCTGGGCGTGCCCCTTAGCGATACACGTCTCCTGGAAAAGGATTTCCGCCCAATAGTCGCCAAGCTCCAACCTAGAATGGAGCCCTGGCAAGGGAGGTGGCTGTCTAAGGCTGCTAGAGTGATTCTAATGAACTCCTCCCTTATTAGCCTCTTGATGTATATAATGGGATTCTATAGCCTTCATGAATCCCTTCATCAGGAAATTACCAAACTTCTTTCCCGCTTATTTTGGGCGGGAGAGAACAATAAGCAGAAGTACCATATGGTCAAATGGTCTGAGATCTGCAAACCTAAGGACCAGGGAGGTTTGGGAGTCATCTCTTCCAAGCGTATGAACATTGCCCTCCTGTCCAAATGGCTGTGGCGGATCCAGACGGAGGAGGGGGGCCTGTGGCTGCAGATTATCCGTAGGAAGTACCTTCGTGGACAACCACTCGCTTTTGCCTCTAGGTCTGGAGGTTCCCAATTCTGGCAATCGGTGATCTCTCTACTCCCGGTCCTACGCATTGGGACCTCCATCCAGATAGGCTGTGGGTCTGCCACCCTCTTTTGGCTAGACCGATGGGCGGGACCCCGTCCCCTTGCGGAGCGTTTTTTCGCATTATTTTGTATCTGTGTTCGCCCACAGATCTCGGTGGCCGAGGCATTAGAGAACCTAGGCGCGATTGCCTTTCGTCGCACCTTCGGGGCGGCCGAACATGTGCAATGGGATGAGTTACTGGAATGCATTGCCCTTCATCCTCCCTCTCTGGAACCGGATTCGCTCTCCTGGCACCTTGAGCCAAGCGGTAGATTTTCGACTAGATCTCTATACCAGGCTATTGTTCCTACGCCTGGTCCAGTAGAGCTCACGGTGCTCTGGGAGATCAAACTCCCCCTTAAGATCCGCATATTCTTATGGAAATGGGTTAGAGGACGCCTCCCCTCGGGCACTGAGGTCCGTAAGCGTAATGGACCCAGGGATGGGCTTTGCCCCATTTGTCTGGTTCCGGAAGACTGCAACCACATCTTCTTCCGGTGCCCAACGGCGCAGTTTTTATGGAGCTGCTTTCGGGAGGTAGTCGGAGGCTCATGGTGCCATGACAACCTCCCGGATTTGTTCGGGGAGACCCTCCGGCTCCCCGGGTCTAGGCGCGCCCCTATTTGGGTCGCGCTCGGCACTCTTGCCTGGTCCCTTTGGTGTACCCGCAATAAATTAGTCATCGAACGAGTGATTCCGTCCCGTGTGACTGATGTGATCTACAAAATGTGTGGCTTCTTGCAGCTTTGGAGACCGCTTAGCAAGCGGAGTGACCGAGTCATCATTGAAAGCATCATGGCGGGTCTTCGTGCCTCGGCGGCGTCATTCGCTCCTCCGCCTCCATC
>NC_041392.1:64197129-64262849 GCF_002162155.2 Triticum dicoccoides | reverse complement strand
TACTCTTTTGGGGTTTGTCTTGCTGTGCCCCCAGCATGTTCGTTGACTTTTTTTGTACTTGTACCTTAATGTTGGATGCTTGATGTTGGACGCTTGGTGGTATGCTTTATAATATAAAGCGGGGGGAAACCCTTTTTCGTCAAGTATATGTTGGTGGTAAATCTGGGCATGGCCACTCGCGCGCAAATAATACAACACGCACTATCGCTGCACTATCGTATCCACATCAGCCGTCCCAACTATGTCGAGCATCCATGGCCCGGTCATCCGTAAACGTATATATGATCTTTTGTGAGTTATTTACCCAAAATCATCACATTTAAGGTTAGGGTAACAACTTGGTACCACATTCTAGTTAGGGTAAAAAAATCACTAGAAATGTGCCTAATGTGTAACGCGGAGCACTGATTGTCTTATTTACTCACGAAAACAGCGAAACCGACAAGCTGGCCCCACCTGTCAGGCTAACGTGGCCTGCCTATGTGTACAGTTCGCTGATGTGGCCCAAAACCTCACCTGTCGGATGCATCTCTTCTTCCCTTCTCTCTCACTCCTGTCAAAAAAAAAACTGACCATAGCCATATCCCGCGCCGCCGCCGGAGTCCAACTCCGGCGAGCCACCCCACCACCGATGTGGCGCCCAGCCGCTACAGCCACCTACCATCCGGCTGGCGACCGACCAGGTCCCGGCCAGTGGCTAGCGGCGCGACCAGCAGCCGGCGGCCGACCGGGATGTGACCAGGGGCTGGCGGCGCGAGCAACGGCTGTTGGCCGACCGGCGACGCGACCAGCGGCTGGTGGCCCACAGGCGACGCGACCAGTGGCTAGCGGCGGAAGAAGCATCGGGCCGTGCCCCGAGTCGTCTCCTGTGCAGCATCCTTCTCGGGCTAATGAATGTGAATGCAGCGTCGGGCCCCGTGGGCGTCCCAGTGGAGCACGCACGGGCGGCAATGGAGCTGCTGTACAGCTTTCGGCGGCACCCGGCGGCGTGCAGGGAGGCTCTGGCCGCGCTTGTGCTGGCGGGCGCCATGGAGCGCATCTCCGGCCGCGGCCGCGAGTCCGCCATCGGCGTCCTCTGCGCCCGAGCCCACCGTCGCCTTGACAGCCATAGAAGACCACCATGGGCGCCGCCCAATCCTCTCCTTGCCACGGCTGCATCAGCCGGCTCCCCGGTGTGCCGTCGCGCGGTCTCGCCTGGTCGTGGTACCAACGAGAACACGCCCATAGCCTGTTCGTTGAAATTCCCATGAGATAATGGAGACAGAAAAAAAAATGAAAAAAGATAAAGACTTGAGTCATTGACAGGTGGGACCCCAGTCCAACTTTGCATCTTGTCCACATAGGCATGCCACGTCAGCCCGATAGGCGGGCCCCATCTGTCGGTTTCGCTGTTTTCACGACCAGATTCCAGAATCAGTGCTCCGCGTTACGTATTAGGCGCATTTCTGATGGTTTTTTGTGCCCTGGCTAGAATGTGGTACCAAGTTGTTACCCTAGCCCCAAGTATAGTGGTTTTGGTTAAATAACTCATCTTTTGTAGCCTTCTTACTGTAATTTCTTTTCTACCTAGTAATAAAGAACGAAACCTTTCATAGTTTTTCATAAGTCATCCTTTTATATCCTTTGATTTTATGTTATTCATAACGGAAATGTTAACGCCCACACGTGTGGGCGTTCACCATCCCGACCATACGCAAGCATCTCCGTTGGCAACTTTGTGCACGAATCTGGGAACAAACCGGCCGGTTTTCTGCACCACGTAGGATGAGGCGCGTGTGCGGTGTGCGAGTCAGTTCGCCCGCACGTTGGTTGCCATCCTGCGGTCAGCGGTTGTCACTCGGAGGCGTGCGGTGGAACTGCTATGCGCCCGCACGCCACGCTTCGATCGCGGTTGACGTCAAACACGTCGCACACCTCTGCCCCCTCTCCCTCACGGTTCCATTTACTCACCCGCACCGCAGTTACTGGCACAACCCACTCGCATTTCAAACATTGGAGGAGAAGGCGAGGGGAGAAGGCGACGGCGGAGGCGGAAGAATCGACGGTGTTCGCGGCCGTCGGTGGTGCTCGCCGGAATGGAGCGGCTTCGCCGGAGCGTCTGCGGGTTGAAGGTAATGCTCGCTACAACTCTCGCAATCCCTTCCTGCATTTTCCCCCTTCCCTCCATGTTCGATTTCTCGATCAAGATTCGTAGAGATTCAGGCGATTCGGTGATGTGTCAGCGTTCCCGCCGGCGCCGAAGTCGTCTGCTAGCCGTTTTTGGTGGCACCGGGCAGTTTCGTCGCGGCGGCATCGTCGGTGTGGTTATGCCTGTTCGGAGGCACGCACTAGTCTTGCCTATGGATTGGGCAGGTGTCTCCCGGTTTGTTTGATGTGCATTGGTTCGAATTTGTGTTTGCAGTCAGTTCGTGGGAGATTTTTGAGGGTGAATTTGAAGTCGCGGTAGTTGCCATTGAACTCTAGATCTAGTTAGTTGGGTTTTGAAACTGTAGTATGAGGCGAACTTGATAGTTTCATTAACTATTATGATTGTGTGGCAACTAACTCCCTGAACAAATGTGATAGTTGCCACAAACGTGTTTCCTCTTGCGGCAACAAATTACTAAAATGACTGTGTTAGTTGCCACATATAAGCTTTCGCATGGGGCAACTATTTTTATTGAATGACTGTGATAGTTGCCACACACACGCTCTTCCATGTGGCAACTAAATTTGCTGAATTACTGTGATAGTAGCCACAAACATGCTTTTTCATTGTGGCATCTAATTTTTCTGAATGATTTGTGATAGTTACCACACTGTGATAGTTGCCACAATTGGTAGTCAATGCAGTTTCAGGAGCCAACTGCACTGGACGGCAACTAATGTGCACATCAAGTGTGCCTATTGCCACTTGGATAGTATATTCATGTGGCAAATAGAATGTGAACACACTGTCTGTTGCCATTCTGCAGATAAGACAGTGTGGCAAATTGGCTGCATAATGTGGCAACCAAATTTGCATATCAATTGTGTCAGATGCCATACATATGCTTTGCATGTGGCAAGTTTTTGGCTGACCACATGATGTCTATTGCCATGCCGCCGTCAGTACAATATGGCAAATTCATTGTACTGTAGGCGCAATTTTTTTTTGTTTTGCCACAACGACTTTGTGATATCTTATCACACTGTGGCAATTTTCAGGTTCTTGATTAGATGTGGTTTCATCGATTTGTTGTAGTATGTGTTGCATTTCAGCACGGCAATTTCACCCTATCACATTTCTGCCACTGAACAAGTGGCATTTGATTGGTGTATTTTTAGGACAGTGTGTGAGCTGCCACATCTCAGTTTTTCTGATGTGGAGGATTCTGTGACTTTCTATCGTACTATCTTGGGCTAACATGGCAACTTCAACATTTTTTGTTTTCAAGTGCATTTACCATATGTACACTTTTTTTACTTGATAATGCAACCAACGTGCTTACTTGCCACGTTTATGTTTCCGACAATCATAGGAGGGGTGCGTGTGTGTTCATGTTATTTTTTCTGCATTCACTAGTTGACATTTTCTGTTAGGTGGCAACTGCTTACCTCTTGCATTTACATTTCCATCATGACAATTTGGTTTGTTCCTATCTCAGCAGAATGACTCGTGGCGATCATCAAAACGATGATGATGATTTCATGGATCCACACAGCGTAATCGGGCAACTGGACGGAGAAAAGAGGGTGATGAGGTAAATGTTCACACATCCCCCCTTCCTCCTGCTTTATATTACTGGTTGAAACCTCGAGCTTGCAGTCATCTGACACGAACTAAAATTTCATGACATTGCAAAACATGGCAACAACTGATCACTTTTTGCAAAAACATGGCAACAACTGATCACTTTTTGTCTTTTTTTGCAGAAGAAGAAATGTATTCGCAATAGAGCCTCCCAAGAACGACTGACTGCGTTGACTGACAAATTCACCGACGATCAGAAGGGGGCTGCTACTGAGATGGGTATGCAGTCTATGATGGATGTCCAGTGCACGAACCTTGTCAACCCTGTATGCGACTGGCTTGGTGAGATCTACGACCCCGCCTCCAGGGAATTCGTGATTCCGGGACGTGGAAGACTACCGTTGAACGAGGAATCCGTGTTCTGCACTTTGGGTGTGTCTTGTGGACATATCAAAGTCCCGTACGAGGTCAACAATGAGATCGAGGAAGCGCTGTTCCCCCGTTTGTTTCCTGGGTCGGAATCCATGCCGAACACGTCTGCAGTGGCAGATTCGCTGCAGGCCATGACGACGCTTGGAGATGTTTTCAAGATGAAGCTACTCATGTACCTCATCTCAGCTGTTTTCGCACCGACCACCTCTCTTCGCCCAAGCAACAAATGCTTCCCCATCCTGGTGAATGATCCATCTTTACTACTTTATTTTCCTTTCATCTTTTTGGCTTCGATGTCATGTGTAAAGCTAGTGACTGCCAGCGGTTTCCGATGTTTTTTTTCCATTTGATTTCTGATGCGGCAACCTTTTTTGTCCTGAAATTTTGTGTGGTGCAGGCGGATCTGGAAAATGTGAAGAACATGAATTGGTGTAAGTTTATTGCCGACTTCCTGCACGATGCATTCTCAAGCAAGATGTACCAAAAGGGTTGTCGACTGCATTTAATGGTATTTTTTTACTAGTTCTTTCTGTGAACACTGTTTTTTTAACACACTTTTATTCATGCATGGCAACCTGATCATAACAAGATGGCAACCTGATCATATCAAGATGGCAACTGCCATAATGACAATATGGCAACTGGCATAATGACAATATGGCAAGTCTCATCATATTAGTATGGCAACTGTCATCATACTATGATGGCAACTGCCATCATAACAACATGGCAACTGCTATCACACTATGATGGCAATTAGCACATGTAGATGGCATCTTCTTCTTTTTCTTCTCTTCTTTCATGCACCTCAACTTGATTATCATGGGAACATATATTATCCTGTTTTCCTCCACACAGTACCCATGATGGCAACTGATATTTCTTTCTTTTTTAAATTGTTTTGCATCAGCTCATGTACGTCGACTGTCTTGATCTGTCCACCATGGATTTCACTGGGACAGGAGGCCCGCCGCCTGCACACAAGTTTGCTGTTTCTGCGTGGACTATCAACGCTGTCAAGGTTGTGCTTGCTGCAGACAAGGCTACTGACACCACATATGGAAAACTGCAGGTTAGTTCTGGTTTCTTTGCCCACACGGCATGCCTACAAATTGGCATGAGGCAACCGTCTGTGGGTCATAAGAGATGACTATCTTTGTTATCCATGGCTGTCTGAGTACTGTATCCATGTCTGTCTGAGTACTGTATCCATGTCTCATTCCACATGGAAAACTCTTTTCATTCGTGCTTAAACTTACATTCTCTCTCTTACGTCCTAGCTTTTTTTTTCTTTTTTTTGTCCTTTCCAGCTGATGGCCAAGCATGCTATAGACTATAGCGTGTTTGGGGGGCCTCAAAACTTTGGAAAGTGGATGGACGTGCACTCAGCTCCGTCTTGCCCTGCCGAGCTAATCAAAAGATCTACATCTATGGTTTGCCGTGGAGTATTTTTTGATGTCGTGTAAGTGATTGCAATACGGGTGATCATTGATGCTTCTTTGTTTCGTGCACAGGCGAGGGCACCTGTTGAGCATCTAATAGGGCAGTTTGCATCTGGAATGACCGACTTGCTCGGGAAGTTGGTTGAGGGGTGGACGTCCCTCAGTGGCTCTGACAGCGACGCGGTTGCGAGGCAGTTCACTTCATTTGTCCCAGAACGTACACACCGGCCAACCGGTTGCCGTGGCCGGTATGACTACAACAGTTCCCAAGAGCCTGCTGACACACAAGATGAACTAGGTGGAGATGCTGGCCTCAGCAAGGATGACGACGATGTCATGGAGAATGTGCAAGAGGACACCAATGATGATGATCATGCTGAAGTTCGTGCAGGTGGTAACAAGGGCAAGGATGCAACAGATGTCCCCCAACCGGAGAAAGTCAAACAACATACGACTGCGAGAGGCGAGGGGGTTTTGCCATCAAAGAGGGGGAGGGCTCCAGAGGTTGTTGTGCAGGGTTCTGCTGGCAAGAGGTCTAAGACCGACCCCGTAGCTGCCAGGAAGAGGTTCGACTTTTATTTTAGTTTTTTGCTTTGTCTATTTTCTTCGAACAGACTCATCCTTTTTTTGCACTTGTTTTTGTCAAGCACGGCAACCAGTTTCTGTTTGACAATTGCCACCTTTTTTTTCCTCCATCTCATACGTGCAGCGAGCCGACAGCTGGTGGACGAGCAGTTACGAAGAAACAGGCGCCAACGCCAACCCTTGTTTCTGCTCGGTTGAACAAAGGCGCCCCCATTGCCGGTGACACCCCTTCCACCAGGTCATCTCCTTGCACAACGACGACCAACACCGGGGATCCTGTCGTGTTGCCAGACCTGAGGAAGGCAGTCAAAAAGTAGGTTTTTTCATCCGCTTTCATTGACATAGCGCTATATTTTCTTGATTTTCCAATGCATCCGTTTAGCTTGTGACATTGTCTTCTGTCATCGCCCCTGAGGGAGTCCTGGATTAGGGGATGTTCGGGCAGCCGAACTATACCTTCAGCTTGACTCCTAGACTATGAAGATACAAGATTGAAGACTTCGTCCCGTGTCCGGATGGGACTTTCCTTGGTGTGGAAGGGAAGCTTGGCGATGCGGATATTCAAGATCTCCTACCATTGTAACCGACTCTATGTAACCCTAACCCTATCAAGTGTCTATATAAACCGGAGGGTTGTAGTCCGTAGGCAATCAACTCCATATACAACAATCATACCATAGGCTAGCTTCTAGGGTTTAGCCTCCTTGATCTCGTGGTAGATCTATTCTTGTACTACCCATATCATCAATATTAATCAAGCAGGACGTAGGGTTTTACCTCCATCAAGAGGGCCCGAACCTGGGTAAAACATCGTGTTCCCTGCCTCCTGTTACCATCCGGCATAGACGCACAGTTCGGGACCCCCTACACGAGATCCGCCGGTTTTGACACCGACATTGGTGCTTTCACTGAGAGTTCCTCTGTGTCGTCGCCTTTACGCCCGATGGCTCCTTTGGTCATCAACAACGATACGGTTCAGGGTGAGACTTTTCTCCCCGGACAGATCTTCGTCTTCGGCGGCTTCGCTCTGCGGGCCGATTCGCTCGGCCACCTGGAGCAGATCGAAAGCTATGCCCCTGGCCATCAAGTCAGGTTTGGAAGCTTAAACTACACGACTGACATCCGCGGAGACTTGATCTTCGACGGGCTCGAGCCACGGCCAAGCGCGCCGCGCTATCTCGAGGGGCATGATCTAGCTCTGCCCCCGGACAGTGTCCTGGAGGCCGCACACGCATCGGTTCCGACCCCTAACTCGGAGCCTATTGCGCCAATCGAGGATGAGCGGTTGTACGTCACCTCGGGGGTTGCGATCCCGAAAGCGATCGAGCCGGACGCTAGCCCCGCACTCTGCACGACCCGTGACTCCAAGGATCCGGACCCCTCCCCGGACTCCGAACCCCCCCGCCCCTGCCAATCGAATCCGATTGGGCGCCGATAATGGAGTTCACCACCGCAGACATCTTTCAGCATTCGCCTTTTGGCGACATCCTAAATTCTCTTAAGGCTCTCTCTTTATCAGGAGAGCCCTGGCCGGACTACGGTCAGCGAGGG
The DNA here is from genome assembly GCF_002162155.2 of Triticum dicoccoides. Classification (NCBI taxonomy): domain Eukaryota; kingdom Viridiplantae; phylum Streptophyta; class Magnoliopsida; order Poales; family Poaceae; genus Triticum; species Triticum dicoccoides. The sequence continues at coordinate 64,255,127 of NC_041392.1, read as the reverse complement.
TGGGATACGGACGATGAGGAAATTCAAAGCCCACCCACCACCCACTTTGTAGCCACTGTCGATGATCTAACCGACATGCTTGACTTCAGCACCGAAGACATCGACGGCATGGACGACGATGTAGGAGACGAACAGGAACCAGCACCTGTAGGGCGCTGGAAGGCCACCTCGTCATATGACATATATATGGTGGATACTCCAAAAGACGGAGATGGCGATGGAACAGTGGGGGGTGACGCCCCCAAGAAACAGGCAAAGCGCCGGCGTCAGCGGCGCCGCTCTAAATCCCGCCAAAGCAAAAACGGTGATTCCGGCACGGGAGATAATACTACCCCGGATAGCGCCGAAGAACACCCACCTCAGCAAGATTTGGCATAGGAAGATGGAGAAGCCAGCCGTCATGAGAGAGCGGCAGACCGAGAGGTCGAGGATGATAACTATACGCCTCCCTCCGAAGAAGAGGCAAGCCTCGATGACGACGAATTCGTCATACCATCAGACCCCGCCGAACAAGAGCGTTTTAAATGCAGGCTTTTACCCACGGCAAGCAGCCTCAAGAAAAAGCAGCAACAGCTTAGAGCTGCCCAAGATTTGCTAGCTGACAGATGGACTGAAGTCCTTACGGCCCAAGAGTATGAACTCGAACGCCCCTCCAAGAATTACCCGAAGCGCAGGCCGCTACCCCGATCAGAGGAGGAAGCACCTACATCACCAGCGCATGACATGGCAGACCGGCCACCTCGCGGCCACGACAGAGAGGCCTCTCGGCCTTCCACCCAAGCCATGCCCCGACGCCGCTCAACTAAGGCACGGAAAAATGCGCCCGACCTGCGAGACATACTAGAGGATAAGGCAAGACAAACAAGATCGATCTACGGATCGCGCAGGCGCCCTACGACATGTGACAATGATCTTCACGCCAGATACAACAAATCCGGCCGGGCCGAACACAACAGACATAGCTCTTCCGAGCTGCGTCGTGATATAGCCCAGTATAGAGGCGCCGCACACCCGCTATGTTTCACGAATGAAGTAATGGATCATAAAATCCCAGAGGGTTTCAAACCCGTAAACATCGAATCATACGATGGCACAACAGATCCGGCGGTATGGATCGAGGATTATCTCCTTCACATCCACATGGCACGCGGCGATGATCTACACGCCATCAAATACCTCCCGCTCAAACTTAAAGGACCGGCCCGGCATTGGCTTAACACCTTGCCAGGAGACTCAATCGGTTCTTGGGAGGACCTGGAAGCCGCATTCCTCGACAACTTCCAGGGCACTTACGTGAGACCGCCAGATGCCGACGACTTAAGCCACATAATTCAGCAGCTAGGGGAATCGGCCAGACAATTCTGGCACGGTTCCTAACAAAGAAAAACCAGATAGTCGACTGTCCGGACGCAGAGGCCCTAGCAGCCTTCAAGCATAACATCCGCGACGAGCGGCTTGCCCGGCACCTGGGACAGGAAAAGCCGAAATCCATGGCAGCCCTCACGACACTCATGACCCGCTTTTGCGCGGGAGAAGACAGCTGGCTAGCTCGTAGTAACAACTTACCAAAGAATCCTGGTAATTCGGATACCAAGGACAAAAGTGGCAAGACACGTCGGAATAAGAAAAAACGCCGCGTTAACAGCGACAGCAATGAAGACACAACAGTCAATGCCGGATTCAAAGGCTATAAATCCGGTCAGCGGAAAAAGCCATTCAAAAAGAATACTCAGGGCCCGTCCAGTTTGGACCGAATACTCGATCGCTTGTGCCAGATACATGGCACCCCCGAAAGGCCAGCCAATCACACTAACAGGGATAGTTGGGTGTTCAAGCAGGCAGGCAAGTTAAGGGGCGAAAACAGAGACAAGGGGCTGCACAGCGACGACGAGGAGCCCAAGCCGCCAAACAACAATGGACAGAAGGGCTTTCCCCCACAAGTGCGGACGGTGAACATGATATACGCAACCCACATTCCCAAGCGGGAGCGGAAGCATGCGCTACGGGACGTATACGCGATAGAGCCAGTCGCCCCAAAGTTCAACCCATGGTCCTCCTGCCCGATCACTTTTGACCGAAGGGACCATCCCACTAGCATCCGTCATGGCAGCTTCGCCGCATTGGTTCTCGACCCAATCATCGACGGATTTCATCTCACAAGAGTCCTCATGGACGGCGGCAGTACCCTGAACCTGCTTTATCAGGATACAGTGCGAAAAATGGGCATAGATCCCTCAAGGATTAAGCCCACGAGAACAACCTTTAAAGGCGTTATACCAGGTGTAGAAGCCAACTGTACAGGCTCAGTAACACTTGACGTTGTCTTCGGATCCCCGAACAATTTCCGAAGCGAAGAGTTAATCTTCGATATAGTCCCGTTTCGCAATGCCTATCACGCCCTGCTCGGACGAACCGCATTCGCAAAGTTCAATGCGGTGCCGCACTATGCATATCTCAAGCTCAAGATGCCAGGCCCTCGAGGAGTAATTATGGTCAACGGAAACACCGAACGCTCCCTCCGTACGGAGGAGCATATGGCGGCTCTCGCAGCGGAGGTACAAAGTAGCCTTCTCAGGCAATTCTCCAGTCCGGCCATTAAAAAGCCAGACACTGCCAAGCGCGCCCGGAGTAACCCACAGCAGGACCGCCTGGCGCACTCTGAGCAAGCATAGCAATGCGGCCCCAACCCCAGCTTTCGCGACATAGCGAAACCAGTACCACGCGTACATAACTACACCCTTGAAATACCATGGGCACAGGGGAAGGGGCACAATAACGGCACGCCCAAAATACGGCTTAAAACGTACTAGGGGCTGCCGGATTCTTTTTTTAAATTTTTTCTTATTTTCAGGACTCCATATTTCGGACGACCTGTTCGGCAATTCGACTGCCGCACAAACGATGCAAGATCCAGGGAGGCAGACAAGCCATGCCGCATTATGGAACTCCCAGGTGGTCTCTGTTACAAGCGGTATACCTGTTTTAAATACAATTCCACGGCCTGCCCCTGGTCAGGACATACTGAATAGTCCAATATCTTTTGCTTACCGCACTATTTGTATTGTTCGGCTTTGATAAATAGCCTCTCTATAAACAATGCTTAGCTTCTTGTCTATTTTTTTGCATTATCTTCTTTTCACATTTATGTTTATTAAATGACATGGTTGCACCCGTACACCATGGTACGGCAAACACGCCAAGGGCTTCAGTACCCCTCATAATGGTGTGAGAAGTCCGTACACTTTCACAAGTGCGGCACCCCGAACTTATAGCACTATATGCATCGGCTCCGAATCATGATTTGGGTCAATAGTTGGGATTGCCCGGCTCCTATGTTTTGGTGCCTTACGTTCCGCTCTATCGGCTAAGGTAGCACTAGGAGAACCACTGCGATTGTGCCCCGGTTCAGCTGGGTTAAGCACCTCAGTGGAGAAAGCTAAAACTGACTGTCATGATGTGGCGAGAGACCGGTCGCTGTTCGAGAGGTTTTTCGAGTCCCTAAAGGCTTATGCCGCTTCGAGCGAGGAGCTGGCTTTGTCCGGCCAAGGCGTGGATAGCGCCCCGAACTCGGTCTTCCGAACTAGGGGCTTCGCCGAAATTTAAAATTATAGAGTTCTATGGCTAAGTGAGAGTGTTCAAGCATTATAGTCCGATTGCCTGGTTCGTTGTGCTGAGCGCCTCCCTCGAAGGACCCAACTATGGGAAAAAGAGCGCTCAGGTTTATCCCGAACACCCTAGCACTAGTGGCACGGGGGCAGAAGCCGACGACTGGCCATCTCTCAATTTTTGATAAACGGCCGCACATAAAGTAATATTTTAAATTCAATAAGCATTGCTTAGCGCATATGAACAAGTTTTCAGCGCACAGGATAAACACGAGCGAGTTCATTCAAATATCACATCCTTGGTACATTCATCCGCCACAAGGCGGGCACCTTCAAGAACATCCTTGTAGTAGTTCTCGGGCTTGCGATGCTCCTTCCCCAGCGGCGGCCCGTCCTTCACAAGCTTCTCACCGTCCAGCTTACCCCAGTGCACCTTTGCACGGGCAAGGGCCCAACGGGCACCTTCAATGCAGACGGAGCGCTTGATAACCTCAAGCCTCGGACAGGCCTCCACCAGCCGTCGCACCAGCCCGAAATAGCTCCCAGGAAAGGCCTCTCCGGACCACAGCCGAACTATGAAGCCCTTCATGGCCTACTCGGCCGCCTTGTGGAGCTCGACCAGCTGTTTCAGCTGGTCGCTCAAGGGCACAGGGTGTCCGGCCTTAGAATACTGAGACCAGAACACCTTCTCCGTCGAGCTACCCTCTTCAGCTGGGTAGAATACGGCGGCATCAGATAAGCTGCGGGGAAGATCTGCGAATGCCCCTAGAGAGCTCTGGATTCGGGTAAGTAATAGGTAGTTCACTTTTATATTCCTGCTTTGCATAAAGAATGCCATACCTGCTGCTATCTTCCTCATCTCCTCCAACTCTTGCAGGGCCTTTTGGGCTTCGGCCTTGGCAGCCTCTAGGGCCGTTGCAAGCTCGGATGCTTGCGCCTTCGACTCCAGCTCCAAACTCTCATGTTTTTTCATGAGAGCCTGAAGCTCTTGCTGCACCTCGCCGACCTGAGACCCAAGTCTGTCTCGCTCGGCGCGCTCTGTGGCCGTTTTCTTTTCGGCCTCAGACAGCGCCTGCTTAAGGGTCGCCACCTCAGTCGTGGCCCCTACAATAAGTAGTACAATCCTGTTACTCTTTTTTTTGCAATCAAGCCTTTTTATAGGAACTTTTTGTTTAAGGTATTTCTTACCTTCTTCCTCCTCGAGCCGCCGCTTGGCAAGGCCGAGCTCTTGCTCGGTCCGCTCGAGGTCCCGCTTCAGGACACCCACCTCCGCAGTCAGTGCGGCGGTGGATAGCAGCGAAGCCTGCATACGCATATTGAGTCTTTTTTGTTAGACTCCTGTGATATTTAATAGATCCTCTATTCGGCTTTTCTTTCCGAACGCCAAACAGAGCATCAGGGGCTACTGTCTATGCGGTAATATTCTTACATATTTTTAATTACCTCGAAGCCTGTTAGAAGGCTAGTGCAAGCTTCAGTCAGTCCGCTCTTGACGGACTGAACCTTCTGGATCACCGTACTCATAATAGTACGGTGCCCCTCATCGATGGAGGCGCCGTCGAGCACCTCCAGCAGATTTTCCGGCACCTCCGGTTGGACGGAGGCCGCCGGCTCAGAAGGCTTGCTCCTCTTGGAAGGAGTTCTCCTGCCGCGGTCCGGAACTGTGGAAGATTCTGGCGCGGTGTCCGGCACAAAGCCGGACTTGGAGCCTTGGGGGGCCTTATCCCCTTCACTCCTGGAGTCCGGGAGGTTGCCTTGCGGCTCCTCCGGGAACACCTCCTCCTGCCCCGGAGCTTGTCGTGACGCCACTTCGGCGTCGTCTACAGTGCGGGGGGAGACAGCGGGCGGAACTGAGTTCACGTCCGATGAGTCCAGGGAGCCGCCCGACGATTCGTCGAATTCGGCCCGGGGCGGACTACACAATTACATTCGACATTAGGGAAAGCTGTGCAACAAAGGAACATCATGAGTTATTCTGATATCCAAACTTACGATTTCGCCGGACACTTGGCCCTGTTTGGCCACTCCTCTTTGCCCTCTTCGGCGTTGGGGGCGTAGTCCGGCAGAGGGGTCTTCCTTTTCCTAGACCCCTCGGCCTCCCCTGTTGGGGCGGCCTTCCTCTTCTCTCCTCCCTCCGCTGGGGGGAGAGTTTTCTTCTTCCTCCTCCTCGTTTTCGCGGGAGGAGGGCGTCTCGGACTCGTCAGATGACGAGTCCGACACCACCACGTTGCGGGCACTCTTTCGAGTCCCCGTGGTCTTCATCTTCTTACCCTTCTTCTCCGGCACCACATAAGGCGCCGGAACCAGCAGCTTCGCTAGTAGAGCTGGGGCTGGGTCTTCGGGCAGCGGATCCGGACAGTTAATCGGTCCGGATATCGCCCGCCAAGCCTGTCAAAGGTAAGGGAGTTTAGATCCCGCATAGAATCAAACTATGAAAAAAAGCTTAACATCCTGTAAAAGGTGTAGATGGCATACCTCGCTAGCGTGACGCTGCGAGCTGTATCCGTGGTCCTCGGAAGCGGATGCGGGAGCCTCGGCGCCCTTGAATAGCATCTTCCAGGCGTCTTCGTACGTCGTGTCAAAAAGCCTGCTGAGGGTTTGATGCTGCGCCGGGTCGAACTCCCACAGATTAAAATCCTGTTGTTGGCACGGGAGGATCCGGCGGACGAGCATAACCTGGATTACATTAACAAGCCGGACTGGCTTGTTCACCAGGGACTGGATGCATGTTTGCAGTCCGGTCACCTCTTTTTCATCACCCCACGGCAGGCCCGTCTCTTTCCAGGACATAAGCCGCGTGGGGGGTCCGGATCGGAACTCGGGGGTTGCGGTCCATTTCGGATCGCACGGCTCGGTGATATAAAACCACCTGGATTGCCATCCCTTTAGGGTCTCCACGAAAGAGCCCTCGAACCATAGGACGTTGGCCATCTTGCTCGCCATGGCGCCTCCGCATTCCACCTGGTTGCCCCGCACCACCTTGGGCTTGACGTTGAAGGTCTTGAGCCAGAGGCCGAAATGAGGGCGGACGCGGAGAAAAGCCTCGCACACGACGATAAACGCCGAGATGTTGAGGATGAAGTTTGGAGCCAGATCGTGGAAATCCAGGCCGTAGTAGAACATGAGCCCCTGGACAAATGGATGGAGTGGAAAACCCAGTCCGTAGAGGAAGTGGGGGAAAAGTACTACCCTCTCATGGGGCCTTGGGGTGGGGAGAAGCTGCCCCTCTTCGGGAAGCCGGTGCGCGATGTCCTTGGACAGGTATCCGGCCTCCCTTAGCTTCTTGACTTTACCCTCCGTGACGGAGGAGACCATCCACTTTCCTCCCGCTTCGGACATTGCTGGAGAAGGTTGAGGTGGGAAGTGCGGGCTTGGGCACTGGAGCTCGAGTGCGCAGGAGATGGATAGGCAAAGGAGGAAGAAGGCGTAGTTAAAAAGGTGGATCCTTATCCCCTTATATGGGCGGATGTGGTTGTGCGTCCCCACCAGCCTAGTAAAACTCGCTTGCCTCCCAAGCGCCGTGATAAATGGCGCGGTTGGGTTACCCACGTCTGTATTAATGAGAATCCCGTAAAGGGGGTACACGATCTCTGCTTTGACAAGACGTGCCAAGGAAACCGCCTCACAAAACATGCTGAGGTGGAAAAGTAAAAATGATTCGAGTGAAGGACCTGGCCGTAGTGTGATGACGCACTACGGAATACGTCAGCAGATTTGATTTGTGTTAATATTATTCTCTCTATGGCAATATGTGGAAGCTTATTTTGCAGAGCCGGACACTACTCTTGGTGTTTACAATCTTCTATGAAGGACTTGGAGGAGGAACCCGCCTTGCAATGCCGAAGACAATTTGCGCGCCGGACTCGTCGTCATTGAAGCCTGGTTCAGGGGCTACTGAAGGAGTCCTGGATTAGGAGGTGTTTGGGTAGCCGGACTATACCTTCAGCCGGACTCCTGGACTATGAAGATACAAGATTGAAGACTTCGTCCCGTGTCCGGATGGGACTTTCCCTGGCGTGGAAGGCAAGCTTGGCGATGCGGATATTCAAGATCTCCTACCATTGTAACCGACTCTATGTAACCCTAACCCTATCCAGTGTCTATATAAACCGGAGGGTTGTAGTCCGTAGGCAATCAACTCCATATACAACAATCATACCATAGGCTAGCTTCTAGGGTTTAGCCTCCTTGACCTCGTGGTAGATCTACTCTTGTACTACCCATATCATCAATATTAATCAAGCAGGACGTAGGGTTTTACCTCCATCAAGAGGGCCCGAACCTGGGTAAAACATCGTGTTCCCTGCCTCCTGTTACCATCCGGCCTAGACGCACAGTTCGGGACCCCCTACCCGAGATCCGCCGGTTTTGACACCGACAGCCCCCCACGTGGCAACTGCTGTTCTCCAAATGATTTTTTCCTTCCTTTTTAAGTGTATGGCAACTCCTATTATTTTTTTCATGGCAACTGGAATCTAGGCCAAATGGTAACTTTAATGTACCTAATGGCAACTGCCATCTTTACCGTTGGCTTGTGAGCTCATCCCACACCTAGGTTTGAAATTGCATTCATGGCAGATCAGACATTTTTATCATTCTTCAAGTTGGCTAACATGGCAACTGCTGCTGGATGGCAACTGCTAATTATGACACATGGCAACTCACGTTCCCCTTACATGGCAACTACCAGCTTTTCCACTTGTTTTTCATTTTTTTTAAATTTCTACCAAGGCAAACATATTTTTTTTCATTTTTAATACCTTTTTCATGTGCTTTATTTTTTGCAGGGTGAAGAAGACTACTACGCGCGGGGCCAATCATATCAGTAAGGACCCGCTCGAACGCCTGCATTCAAAGTTGTCAACAGGGGGCAACTCAGATGTACATGAGGCACCAGGCGACAATACTACTGCTGCACCGTTGAACGCTCCCACCAACTCTGATGCAAGTGGCCGACCATTTCCGCTGGCTGCAGATGTGCAAGCTAGAACAACAGGCATCCGTACATCAGGGAGTGACGAGTCGGTATCTCCCAGGACAACTAAAATATTGCCAACTCTTCTGGCAATGAAGGATGCTGCTGTGAGCCATGCCACCCCATTAGCAAGCTTTGAAGTGGACGCTCCCGAGACGAACCTAAGCAAGGAAGATTCCCGCTCATCTGACACTGATTCCAAGCGCGTGCGTGGTGGCACTCCTGTGTCCACGACAGAAGCGGCTGAGGCGGCAGTTCACAAGGATATGCCATCTACAGGTGAGAGTCCTGGCACAACAGCTCCAGCTCCTGTCGATGCAGATACTGCTAAGGCGACTGTTTCGCATGCTGGTCTTCCACCTAGGCGTCGTAGCCCCCGCAAGCAACCAACAGACATACCCAATGCACCGGCTGTAGCTAGGAGCAGGAGAGACAAGTCTGGTTATGTTCCTGCGTCCACACTGTGCCCGCCACCTGCCAAAAGCAATGTGATGGAGAAACCGAAAGACCGGAGCACAACTGATGCAGGTGTCAAGCCGGGCATGAGTGACGCAGGTGAAAAACCGGAGCAGACTGCGCCTTTACCCGTAGTGGAAATTCCCAGCATAAATCTGCGCACTTCTAGGCTCCCAGTCAATGTCGGTGTCCCCTACAGCCCAAACAAGAAGATTGTCATGAAAGCTGCGGCTAATACCGCTGACAACACGCCCCGCCCTGCAAATAAGGCCGATCATTCTGTAGCGGCCGATTCAGATATGTTTGTCGATCTTTCACCCTTGGATTCTGCCCTGCAAGTCATTCGTGCTCCGGCCAGTAGGAGTGAGAGGCACCCAATGACCTTTACCCCACCGAGCTTCAGCCTTGGCATCAGTCAAGATCAACCGATGGTGAAAGATCCTATGCCAGTTGCCTTTGCTTTCCCAGGAGGCATGCCCACAATGATGGCGCAGCCAATGGTCGAGGGCAGGAAGGCTGTCAAGTTCGCAGAGCCGATTGTGCAAGGTACACTTGTCATGTCCTTATGATTTTTCTTGTATACATCTTTGTAGTTTGACTTTTTTCCCAATCATATTTTTTGGGGGTTCTCACTTGTGATGGCAACTGACATGTGATGACATGGCAACTGGATTTGATGCACCATGTCACCTACATTTTTTATGCTCCCATGCTGCATTTGACATTTGGGCAACAACGTGGCAACTGAAGTTGATTCAACATGGCAACTGTAGTTGCTGCCACATGGCAAATATAGTGCATTACACATGGCAACTGGATTTGCCACACCATGTCACCTGCATTTTTTGTTTCCATGATGCATTTTTTCATACGGCAATCACATGGCAAGTGGAGTTGACACAACATGGCAACTGTAGTTGCTGTGACATGGCAACTACAGTCCAACTAGATGGCAACTATAGTGCAACTACATGGCAATTGTAGTTGCTATGACATGGCCACTGTAGTTGGACCACACATGGCAACTGCCCCACTTTTTCTACCTACATCTCACATCATGCACCCTATCTTCTCACAATCCATCTGTTTTTGATTTTCTAGGTATCCTAACCCACTTTTTTTTTATCATTGCAGCCACCCCTGAGGAGATTTCACCGTCACTTGACGAAGCTTACCGCATGATTGAGGAGGCAGCATTGCAGAGGAGGTACTCACGAGGGCACACTACACCACGACACTGCATTCCCTACAGACGTGTGTTGGGAAAAGTCAGTTTTGCCGACCGACTGTTTGTTTGTAAAACTTCTATCAAACCGTTGGTTGGTATTACTCACATATAACAACGAACTGTCGGCCGGGAATGCTGAAATGTATAGCGTCAAACCGTTGGATGGTAATAGTTGCACTCGTATCACACAGTCGGTCGGCAAATGTTCCTGACCGACCGTGGGCCGCCAATTGGCCAACCAAAGTATCAGTGCGCGCGCGCGCCTGCGAAACTGAGCGCGAAGCCCATCCAAAATTTTCATGCCGCGCCACCACAGCCCACCTCCTAAAACATCATCCGCTCAAGAGAAAAAAAACACAACACCGCTATCTCTCTGTCCTCTCACCCTTATCTCTTTCTCTTCCGATCTTAGCGGCGGCGGCGACGCTCGCATCCGGCGACGGTTCCACCACTCCGCCCATCTCTTCCTCCCACCACTCCGTCCATCTCTTCCTCCCACCACTCCATCACCATCCCCATATCGCTGCTGATTTCCCATGTTGAGGTGGTCTTGCGGCGCCGATGCCCTCACCCAGCTGCCAGTGGCGGCGCTTTTTGTTCGTGCCCAAGCGCTCGGTGAGGTCACCTCTCACCTTCCTCCTATGGTGCCACCGCCCCAAGCCCCCAACCCATACGCAGCTTCCTCTTCCCCACTCCCATGGTTGCAGATCTGAGCGGGACAAGGTCCCTTCGTCCCTGGTGGTTCGGAACGAGGCGTGCGGCCTCTGCTCCCTTAACTTCTGGAGACTAGGGGCGCGGTGGCTGGTGCCCCATCTCTCTTAGCCATCCACAGCGGCAACAACATCAGTAAGCTCTGTGTGTGTGTGTGTGTGTGTGTGCAGATTTAACCTTCAATAGCCCCAATGGCTGGTGCCCTCACCTCTCTGCATATTGATCTCTTTCAAAACAAATCTGTGATGCTTTGATACATGGAATAAAAATGATTTTGAAGCACTAAAAGTTCAAACCCTAGCCATCGATTATTATCATTCTCTATTTATATCATGTGATTGTTAGCAGACTGAATTGGATAATGATTATTTGCAGGGTCAAACAACTTTCATAGGTTTGGTGGATGTTTGGGCAATTACTCAACTACTAACAAAAGGCCACTGGATGATTTTTATACCTGCATCACATCAAGTGGATTTGGATAGGTGAGTATTTTTTTCACATCTTGAGTTTTGTTATACTATTTGCTGGTTTCTTGCATTATTTTTGCTTACTCTCACTTCCGATGTGTAACTGAGATTATGTCAGGTTGCTTGTTTTTTTTTCTTATCTGGCTATTTTCTCATGAATGATATGCCAAATCTTATTCTTTGGGCATGCAACTGATGGAACCTAGATTAGGGGCGGAGTATGGATTTAGACATGAGGGGGGCGAGGAAGATAATAATCGTTTGAGAGACATAACACAAGAATATAGTCCCTAAAGTAGAACTGATATGATTGTATTGCAACATATGTCTGGTAATATATAAAAAACTACATTTCTACCAGTTGCATATCAACAGGATTGGGGTTGGAATTATCATCTACAACGGCTGCTTGTCAGGTGGATTTGCATTTTCTGTAACGTTTTGAGCTAGAAGCAATGGGCTTGAAAACCAAATATGTTAGGCTGGGGAAAAATGAATATGTTTCTATTGTATCCTTTCTCTTCATACATACTATTTCAAACGTTAAACGAGGAGTAAAATTAGAATCCTATATTGTAATTTTACCGCCACTGTCTTCAACGGAATTGTATTAATTCACAAATATTATTTACCAGTGATGTACCTAGATTCTTTGAAGTTGATCTTGTGATGCATGATGCCGGTGCAGCACACAAGCTGGCATGGTCTTCATCGTGGATTCAATCTCCATGCCAGTGGAGTGGCCTCTGCCTTGTGCGGCAGCTGCGGACAGGCAGAGGAGACGACGACGTAGGGCACACGGAGCCAGCAACCTTAGAAGCCATGATGCCCGCGAACAAAATTACCGGAAGGATAGGAAACAGACTACCTGATCTCACGGATGCATGTAGTCTTTTTTTTATGATGCGTACAACAAGCGATCAGGGCATCAAGGGATGCTTTCTCATGTTGGGCGTTTGGGCTGGAAAATTCGTGCTAGATAGATCATTTCTGGTCGCTCGTCTATACATCATCCTTTCATTAGTCATTTTTGATTAGCAGATGAAAGCACAAGCATGATTGTACTTTTCTTAGAATGAAGAAAAGAAATACACCATCAGACTGAGACTGGCGTACATTCATACTACTATCTTGTGGTCCATTTCTGTTGCAAATAACTTCTCCCCTGATTTGAACAATAATTTTTCAGGCTGAGATGGAAATTTTACGCTCACCGGATTACATTTTCACATAATAAGATAGGTTACAATTGAATGCCGAACAGTTAGTTGGACATTTTGCATCAGTCCTGATACCACTTAGAAGATAGAACAAGTCTGTATCTCTGGAGATTTTCTGAAGTTTTAAGTGTGTACCTAATCAATTGAATATTATAGATGCATTTGTTACTTCTACTTGACACCATTGACACTCTGAAGTTTGTAGGGTTCAATTGACACATGGTGTGTAAGCATTTGCCTATCTACCTAAAGGGTATGCTAGAGGGTTGCCAACATCAATGTGCTATGTGATGCAGAAATGGATTTTCAAAAACCTCTAGCACATGGTGTCCTGGGAATTCCTGGATATGTTGACCTGCTAGCTCATTATCAGGTTTTGATGCATCTATTAATCATATGATCAAAAAACCAGAACATGGATAAATTTTGTATAGTGTAGTTGTAGTATCTAGCTTGGCTGCTTTTAGAGGTCTAAGCTATAGAAGTTACCGCAGTAAATAAAGTCTAAAGTATTCTGTAAACTCCTACATATTTTTGCCCCATTATGTTTAATCTTTGGTGAGAAATACAATTACGCTCCATAAAATGAGCTAATGTCGGAGAAGGTCGCTCTCATTTTTAGTTTAAAACCATTCGTTATGTTGCCAACTACTTTCTAAATTTTAATGCGGTCATAGTAAAGTCATCTAATGGACAACTCCTTGTATAATTTAACTTGTTGATATTCACAGAAGCCTTCTTGTTATCAATGAATATAGTGTCTAGAAATAAGGACACTTTAACTAGTGCTTAGTATGCCAATTTACATGGTTACCTAAACTTGAATGGAGTGCCTTTCTTAGTAGGTGTTTGGTACTAGCTTGCCTTGTGAAGTAATAGTTGTTCTCAATGCTATGCTTTATACAAATTTTTATGGTGCCATTGTGTTTATGAATGTAATCACAACTTTAAATTATGTAGGAAAAATAGGCAAGAGGACGAGGAAACATGAAGACGGTGGTTTGTGTAAATGGGATATTTTGTGTGATGGTGACTGAATCGTTGGAGATGCACTTTATATATCATTTTGTAAACTCGCATTGTGTCTGACAAAATGAACCATATTGTAATGGATGAAGTATTTACATCTGAAATTAATTAATGTGTTATTGTTTGGTTATGGTTTATTATTGTTAGGGCATGCATGTTATTATTATGAAACATGAAACTTGATTTATATTTTGTTGGTAACACAAATGTAAGCTATTGAGGGCTATTGGATGTTTGTGGGCAAAACGAAAAAACCATCTCATAGTCTGTCGAAGAAAGCTAATGCATGGGCCAATGAAAAGTTGGTCGGGAAAACAAACCCTGTCACACAGTCGGTCGGGAAAGCCTCCTGGAAGGCCTAATAGACTGTTGGTTGGGAAAACAAATTCTGTCAAACAGTTGGTCGGGAAAGCTTCATGGCAAGCCCAATAGACTGTTGGTCGGGAAAGGACCATGGCAAGCCCAATAGAATGTCGGTCGGGAAAAGTGCCCCATAGCCAACAAGCGATCGGTCGGCAAAGATATGTCGGTCGGGAAAGGCTTTTCCCGTCTGGACTTTCCCCAACAGACAAGATCGGTCAGCAATAGTTTTTCCCAACCGATTGTCTGTCATGGGAAGTTGTTTTTCCAACGAACCTGGCTGTCGCAGATGTAGTGTTGTGGTGTAGTGGCAAGGGCAATCAAGTTCCAACGTGCCTGCAGATATGGTATCTGAGGATACCATTAGGAGTGCCACTCCTGGTTCTGTGAGGCAGTAGAGGGTAGTTCACCCACCTCCCATGGAAGACTACGAGCCCGAATTCAGGGCCACTAAAGAATAGACCCAGCTGTACGATATCGTCAAGCAGTTTGGAAATGCGAGGGCCAGCAGCAAGCACATGAAGGAGCTAAAAGCGTAAATGACCACACCCCATAATCTCTCATTTTGCTTTGCTCCTTTTTTACCATTCATCTTCTTCGTACTTTCTATACACGATCCGCTTACGTTTTAGTTCTTTCATATTTTTTTTACTTAGTAGGCATGATTCTTCCATGTCATATCGTTTTCATACAGCTTATGTTTGGACAGAACCAAAGTCATTCAATGCGGAGTGACGTACATCGAGCTGGGTGGTCTTGCCGAGTCCGTGAGGCCAAACGATAAAATGTTGACGAATGTAGTTGCATGCGGGATCGACTACATCAACAATCACACCGATGTGAGTGCCGACAAGATAATCATGCATTACGGTGTGACCTGCAAAATATGGGATGGTGACTTCCACCACAAAATCCTGAGGAAGAATTTTGCTCAACACGGTGAATTCAAGCTCACACTTAAGAAATATGTGAGTACTCCTTCCCTGTCTGCAATGTTTTTTCACATGGTGTGGTTTTTTGCCATCATCTGCACTTGTGTTTATGTGGCAGATGTTTTCATGTGGCAACAGCTGCCGTGCACACTGACTTCTTGATTTTTGCATCCCGTGCAAACTATGTGGCAACTTGATAGTAAAATTCACGGCACATTTTGTTCATACATGGACGGCAACTTTCTTTCAACTACCCCACCCATAACCAAACATTCTACGTGATTCCAATTTTTTTGTCCCTCTGCTGTTCTTTATGTGAACTCTGCTTCTCATTTCTTCACTTTTAAATGCAGGTCATGTTCCCCATGTTCCAGGAGCTTGCACCACATGACCCACACGACAAGTGTGGTCACCACTATGCGATCTGTCTTGACCTGAAGAACCAACGTTTTGAGGTGCTTGATTCAATCCGTTCGGAAGCTGATGCAGACCTTACTACGCATGCCGAATTCTTCATTAACAACCTCAAAGAGACATGGAACCGTCACTACGAACATTCAAAGGTCCAGATCAGGCATTTCCCGACTAAGTATGTGGCGACTGCGAAGCAAGGGAACACGTAATTTATTCCTTCCTTCATGTGCCATTTACATCAATCCAACCCCTGTTTTGTTGTCACATTTGAATTGAAGTCTATCTTTGTTACGTCTGTCTTTTTTGCATGTTCACCTGACTCTTTTCCTCGTGCAGGACGGACTGTGGCTTTCACGCGGTGGAATACTTTGCAAAGTGGGAACGCAGAATTGTCCCCCCTATCACAGCTGCAACGGTCGTTGAGCTCCGGAAAATCTACACATGGAACTGGTTGACGAATGAAGATTTCAACAAGCGGTCCGGAGCACGCGAGTTCGTGGAGGAAGCTGTCAAGAAAGTCATCAAGAAGTACAAGTGATCACGTGGCGTTACACACCGGACGCATACCTTACATTCTGTTGCCGAGGAATGTAAGGTACTATCTCTTTGTTCTCGTCGAAAACTATGTTTGTGTGCTATGTTATGACTGCAGCCCCGCGTAGCCTACTATGTAGTGGTGGTGCGTGAGCGACATTTGAATAGTTTCTGTAATATATGTGTGTACGTGAACCTATTTTAAGCGTTACAGTAGATGTGTTTTTATGTTTATCATTATTACAATGGTTTCATCGTTTCTAGCACCGGTTTGCTGTTTCGAATGCGTCTACGATGTTTTAAAAAAGATGGCAAATGTAGTTCATCAGACATGGGTAGTGAAAGTCATCGTCGTTTTTCATTTGGGCTGTTTTGCTTCTTCTTTTTCATCGCTAACTGCACCGGCTAGCATGGGTAGGTTGATCATGTAGCCACAACCTTTGCTGCGGTTTATGCACGTTATGCTTTTTCCAACTTGTTTCCCATACATTGCACACAACACACTATGTGTCTCTAAACCGAGTCGTATTGTCATGGAAATATATGCCATGCAGAGTCATTACAAATACCATGGCATATTTTCAGTACAGCTAACATGGCAGATACAGTACAAACAACATGGCAGATCCAGCATAATTAACATGGCAGATACAGTACAACTAACATGGAAGATCCAGTACAACTAAAATGGCAGATCCAGTACAACTAGCATGGCATATTTAGTATAAAATAGCATGGCATATTTAGTATAAAATAGCATGGCATATTTAGTATAAAATAGCATGGCAGACTAACTACACATAAGATGGCAGATTAACTACACATAACATGGCAGATTAAGTACCCATAACATGGCAACTGCATTTATCATTTCAATGAATTTTCCTTCCACTTCTGATGCCCCTCAAGAGTCATTCTCCCAATTTTTTTAAAAAAAATTCTCATCATTTGGGGTACAAAACAAAATGTCCACAAGGACCATGTCACATCGCCCCAATTTTTGCTCATGGATTGCCCGCCCCTTTCCTCGTTTTCTTGTGTTTTGCTTGGATCTCCAATCCCGACTTGTACCTTATCTCTCTTGGACGACCCATTGTGATAGAACGGGGTGGGTTCCTGACCTGGGTCTGTGTGCTTGCTGTTCCAGATCCTATCTCCGAGTTTTCAGATGATGGCCCCGTGGATGAAGGCACACTTGATGTGCGGGGGAACCGGTGTAAGGCTTCCTCAACTTTCCTCTTCTTGATCTCATCAAGCTCTCTTTTCAGTGCCTTCCTGTGTTTTTCTGCGACTCTCGCTGTCTCATCACTCTTGCACGCTTCATCAATTAGCTCAGCATAGTTCTTTGTCAGCACAACATGCCTCACGGCTTCCATGGTTGACTCAGGTCTCTCGTCATGCACAGCCAGAACTGCGTGTGTTGTCTGCGGCCCAACGCGTCGTCAGCGTCCCAAGTCCATCGCCACCTTATGAAATGGCGGGGCATCCATGTCACAGCGTTCATGTCCATTACTTTTAGTATGTGTGAAAGTGCAACTATCCCTAGGTGGTTTTGGTAATTCATAACAACATATAGCTCATTGAGCTAATGCTATTCCAAGATGATTATTTCAGGAAAGCTCAATGATTGGCATGGCATGGATGTGAAAGTGGAACCCTCAAAATGCTAAGGACAAAGGATTGGCTCAAGCTCAAAAGCTCAAGACTCTTCATTTTATATTTTAGTGATTCAAGATCACATTGAGTCTTTAGGAAAAGCCAATACTATCAAGGAGGGATGAGGTGTTGCTTAATGAGCCTCTTGCTTCATGTGCTTAGTGATATGCTCCAAAACCCTCAACTACTTTCCCATATCCACATATTACCTAAACCCTAAGCCAAACTCGGTCCTACCGATTCTTCCTATCCGGCGCCACCGAGTTTCACTTGTCATTAGCCACTGCCAAACCCTAGCAATTCGGTCCTACCGATAGGGATCTCGATCTCACCGAGATGGGGTTGCAAACTCTCTGTTTCCCTTTCATAACTTTTCGGTCTCACCGAAAGAGCGAATCGGTCCCACCGAGATTGCAATGTAAACTCAGTGTTTCCCCTTTGTAACTTTTCGGTCTCACCGAGTTCCACTCGCTCTCACCGAAAGAGCAAATCGGTCCCACCGAGTTTGCCTGACCAACTCTCTGGTTAGCTAATTACCAAATTCGGTCTCACCGAGTTTGTGTAATCGGTCTCACCGAGATTACGTTATGCCCAAACCCTAACCATATCGGTCCTACCGAGTTGCATATCAGTCCCACCGAAAATCTCTAACGGTCACTAGGTTTACATTTTCGGTCCGACCGAATTTATTGATTCGGTCCCACCGAGATTGGAAAACTGTGTAACGGTTGGATTTTGTGTGGAGGCTATATATACCCCTCCACCTCCTTCTCATTCGATGAGAGAGCCATCAG
Organism: Triticum dicoccoides; assembly: GCF_002162155.2. Lineage (NCBI taxonomy): Eukaryota > Viridiplantae > Streptophyta > Magnoliopsida > Poales > Poaceae > Triticum > Triticum dicoccoides. The sequence goes on along the minus strand of NC_041392.1, from coordinate 64,236,743 downwards.
AACACACACACCATTCCAACTCATATGTTCTGAGAGAGAACCACCTACTCATGTGTTGAGACCAAGACATTCCATTCCTACCATATGAATCTTGATCTCTAGCCTTCCCAAGTTGCTTTCCACTCAAATCTTCTTTCCACCAAATCCAAATCCTATGAGAGAGAGTTGAGTGTTGGGGGGACTATCATTTGAAGCACAAGAGCAAGGAGTTCATTACCTACACACCATTTGTTACTTCTTGGAGAGTGGTGTCTCCTAGATTGGCTAGGTGTCACTTGGGAGCCTCCGACAAGATTGTGGAGTTGAACCAAGGAGTTTGTAAGGGCAAGGAGATCGCCTACTTCGTGAAGATCTACCGCTAGTGAGGCAAGTCCTGTGTGGGTGATGGCCATGGTGGGATAGACAAGGTTGCTTCTTCGTGGACCCTTTGTGGGTGGTTGCTTCTTCGTGGACCCTTCGTGGGTGGAGCCCTGTGTGGACTCGCGCAACCATTACCCTTGGGTGGAGCCCTGTGTGGACTCGCGCAACCGTTACCCTTCGTGGGTTGAAGTCTCCATCAACGTGGATGTAGGATAGCACCACCTATCTGAACCACGGGAAAAACATCCGTGTCTCCAATTGCGTTTGAATTCTCCAAACCCTTCCCTTTACATTCTTGCAAGTTGCATGCTTTACTTTCCGCTGCCTATATACTCTTTGCATGCTTGCTTGAATTGTGTGATGATTGCTTGAATTGTCCTAAATTAGCTAAAATCTCCCAAGAACTAAAATTGGGAAAAGGTTAAGTTTTTATTTGGTCAAGTAGTCTAATCACCCCCCTCTAGACATACTTTCAATCCTACAAGTGGTATCAGAGCTTTGGTCTCCATTTGCTTTGATCTCCATAGCTTGGTGGTCATAGCCTTGGTTTCACAACCTAGGAGAGTATGGCGTCTAGCGAGGGAAATTATCACCGTAGAGGTCCTTACTTTGATGGTACTAATTTTGCTAGTTGGAAGCATAAAATGAAAATGCATATTCTTGGACATAACCCCGCCGTTTGGGCTATTGTGTGTGTTGGTTTGCAATGTGACTTCTTTGATGGGAGAGAACCGAACCGTGAAGCTACCGCGGATGAGCTGAAGATGTTGCAATACGATGCTCAAGCTTGTGATATTCTCTTCAACGGATTGTGCCCCGAAGAATTCAACAAAATCAGCCGCCTTGAGAATGCAAAGGAAATTTGGGACACTTTGATTGATATGCACGAAGGTACCGACTCCGTCAAGGAATCCAAGTTGGATGTGCTTCAAAGCCAACTTGACAAGTTCAAGATGAAGGATGGTGAAGGTGTCGCTGAAATGTACTCTAGGCTTGCTCTCATCACAAATGAGATTGCCGGCTTAGGAAGTGAAGAGATGACCGATAAATTCATCATCAAGAAGATTCTAAGAGCCTTGGATGGAAAATATGATACCGTGTGCACATTGATCCAAATGATGCCCAATTACAAAGATCTCAAGCCAACGGAGGTGATTGGAAGAATTGTTGCTCATGAGATGTCACTCAAGGATAAAGAGGAACTTCACAACAAATCAAGTGGTGCCTATAAAGCCTCATGTGAAGCCCCTACATCATCAAGTGAGAAACAAGACTTCAATGAAGAATTGAGCTTAATGGTGAAGAACTTCAACAAGTTCTACAAGAGTAGAAGCAAAGATAGAAGCTCCAATTCAAGGTCCTACAATGACAAAAGATCTTCTAGTCGAGAGCGAAACTGCTACAATTGTGGAAGACCCGGACACTATTCCAATGAGTGTACGGCTCCCTACAAGAGAAGAGAAGATTCTCCAAAAAGAAGAAGCAAAGGATCACCACCAAGAGAGAGAAGGAGTAGAGATGATCATTATGAACGAAGATACTCACGGAGAAGCAAGGATTCAGAAAGGAAGGAAAAATCATCAAGGAGCTACACAAGACGAAGACATCAAGCTCATGTTGGTGAATGGATATCCGGCTCCGACTCCAACAGCCACTCCGAGAGAAGTTATTACTCCGGCTCCGAAGATACTCAAGATGAAGGTGTTGCCGTTCTAGCACTTGTGTCAACCAACTCCTACGACATATTTGACTCACCAAATGAAGGAATTGGAAGATGCTTCATGGCCAAAGGTCCTAAGGTAACACACCCCGAGTATGTTGATTTCAATACTGATGAAGATGACTTGTTAGGTGATGATTTGCTTGGTGACAACTCTAGTGATGAATACTATGATGAAATGTCAATTAAACATGCTAATCAAGATAAAACGAATGACAATGATAAGGAGAAGATTGAGGCCCTAACTAAAGAACTAAACACTCTTAAGTTAGCTCATGAAACCATCTTCGAAGATCATCGAGAACTTTTAAGAGCTCATGAGAAATTACGCCTTGAAAAGCTCAATCTTGAGCAAGAGCATGAGTTCTTAAAGGAAATCAATGATGATCTCCGCAAGAAAAGTTCTTTCTTACATTGCCAAGCGTTTACTCTTATCCACTTACATGCCTCAAGTCAAGTCTAGTAACAAGAAAGATTCTTCCTCTAGTAGTAACAATGATCATGCTAAATCCAATATTGTTACTTCTAGTAGCTCTCTTGATTCCACTAATGATTCTCTTAGCCAAGTTACACTTGAGCAAGAAAATATCTTATTGAAGGGAATTATAGAGAAAGGAGTGTACAAAAGCCTTGCCGGGAGTAAGCAATTCGAGGAAATTGTGCGCAAGCAAGGAATGCACCGGAAGAATTAAGGTATTGGTTTTGAACGAAAGTTCAATGCCAATGGAGTTGAGTGGGAAGAAGATCAATACCCCAAGACAAAGTTTGCCCCTCAACAAGAGAAGTATACTTCTTTCAAGGGGACACAAGCTCAAGATGATCTTCCACCACAAGACTACAAGCAAAAAGGCAAGGACAAGCTTCAAGAGGAAATTGATGCATTTGAAGAAGCTCCAAAGACCTTAGTGAACTGGATTCCCAAGACTACTTCAAGTTCAACTTCATCAAGTACGACTACAACTCCAAGGATTCCCATCAAAATGGTGTGGATCCAAAATAAGAAGAGCTAGAGAGTTCTTGAGGGTGACTCCGCCAACATACGTCACTCTTATCATTTTGGCAAGAACAAGTGCAATCAACTTCCACATCCTGCACTAGTTCAAGGAGTCACAAACCCTCTTGCTGGTAAGACAAGGGACAAGGTAATCTAAAAGTTTTCATGGACATCATCTTTTGTGTGCATCACTCTATGTGTATGGATATCCTTGCTTGTTCCTTGTGGGACTAACCCATGTAGGTATTAAAAGTGCAATTCACTCAAATGGATAGCTCCAAGAGATCTACATCAACATTGAGCATCCACATCTTCAATATCTACATGAAGTCATCATCGACAAAACCCAAGGTTAGTTCATCCCTCTTAGGGGGGGTATCACATCTAGGGGGAGCTTTACTCTAAGACTTGAGCTAAAGCAACTCTAAAGATGTGAACAAAACAATGCTTTATGTAAAAGTGGTAACCCCACTTGAGCTTAAACAATGAGTATGACCTATGATCAAGTGTTCTCACTTGACTCCTAAGTCAATATACTCATATATAGATGACCTAGTCATCGCAAATTGCTTGATAGATGCTAGAATTGGTTGTGCATGCCTTGCCACATATTTCATTTGCCATCTTATTGTGTGAGCATGCTGGTTGCATATTTTACTCATTCGAGGACATCCACTTGTTGTTTTGATTGTTTGGTTTTATCTTCTTTGCCAAGTGGATGGACAAGAATGCCTAAGAACCTCCTCTAGCTATCTATGTTGTTCTTGTCTCAAACTCTATTCATGCTGCATCACAAAATTTGATCAAGTCAGATTCGAACCACTCTATGTGAGGAGCGCTCGGAGTCCCTGATTCGTCATAGACTTAAACTTCCAAAACCTCTTTATGATTCTCGGTCTGACCGATACTCCACCTTCGGTCCTACCGAGATCATTAAGTTGATCTAGGTTTTCGATCTCGGTGCAACCGATTTGAACATTTCGGTCACACTGGGTTTCAGTAACTGCTTGCAGTTATGAATCTCATTGCCACCGAGTTGTTCCACTCGGTCAAACCGACAGGGTCGGGCTATATATAGTCACGGGCAAAATTTTGGAAATTTCTCCGAACCCCTTCGCCCGCGCAATAGCCTGCTCTGCCCTCGTGGTCTCCAGATCGTCTTCTCGCTGCCAACAGCCTCCAGTCGCTGGTCTCCGTCGCCGTCAATGGGAATTCTGCCCCGCCGTTGCCGCCGTAGCAAGTCCCCGCCGAACTAGGGTATGGACTTGATCTTTGTGCTATTCCCCAATCTGATTCCTAGCACATTGTGATCATATTGATTCTAGCCACCATTGAAACACTCCTATCCAGTCAAAACGCTCATAGATTAGGTTTGATTCAAAAATTCTAGGTTTAGGTTTCCGCCGAAACTATCTCGGACCCACCGAGTTGAAAAACTCGGTCCCACCGATTTGGCTTATGCCATTGCACAAGTGAGACTCGGTCTGACCGAGAATTACTTATCGGTGTGACCGATTTTTGAACTCAGTGAAACCCTAGCAGTCTCGGTGCCACCGAACTGTGACTCGGTCCTACCGAGTTCACTAGTTTAGGTTCCAAAACTGCTTCGGTATCACCGAGTTTGAAAATCGGTAGATCCGAGATGATTTCAGTGGGAAACTAAAACTAAGTTTTTGGATCATTATTTTGCAAAAATCTCTGCATTTTTTGATGCTCATCTATTCTACCTCATCTATAATCTGTTCACAAGGTCAGCAGTCAGTTTGCAGCATGTCTGATCAAAGTGATAGCCAAAATATGTCAGAGCAGCAAGTGGTGATGAGTGAGGGCACTAGTCCCTCCAGTTCATCTGATGAAGGCAGCAGGAGCACTCCTAGTAATTTGCCAAAGGCTGCCACGAGACAAAGGAAGAAGAGGACTTCAGATTCCGAAGATGAGGACTATGTGGCAGAGGAAGAGGCCACTTCCAAGAGAGTTGAGCCAGCTCAAGGCACTAAGCCAGGTCTGAAAATCAAAAGGCAAGCAGGCAGGCAGCCAATGTCAAAGGCCAGAATGTCAACTGAGAAGCCCATAGAGCCAGTTGCAGCTGAGGGCAAGAAAATGAAGGAAAGGGTGAAGAAGACTGTGGCTAGAGTGCTTGGCAAAGCTTCCATCATGGAAGAAGAAGAGGAAGAAGAGGTAGCTGCACCAGCGCCCAAGGCACCCAAGCTAATGGGAGATGCCATAAAATCAGGGGGAGCTGCTTCCAAGGCCAAGTCAGCTCCAAAGCCAAAGCCTAAGAGAAATACAAGGAGCATTCCTGCAGCTGAGAAGCACAAGGCCCCAGTCCTGAGACTGTTGCTGAAGAAGAGGAAGAGAATGTCCTGAGAAAGCTAAAGCCCAAGATCCCAGACCACAACGATGCTCATCCTGTGGCTGAGGACATGAAGCTCAGGAGAGATTCAGGGCTGAGGAAATGGAGAGAAGCAGACCCATATGCTTCAGGGAGAAGGACAGCAGTGGACTACAGATTTCACACCAAGGAGCAGCAAGATTTCTATGAGACTGTGATGCTAGATAAGAAGCCCATTGTATGTGATATGAGATGGGTCGACTGGGAATATATCAAGGAAAACGAGGAGCACTATCCTGGAGTGCAAGACAGCTTCATAGCTTGTGGAGTAGCTGACTTTGTTGGGCAGAAGCTCACAAAGTGGAACGAGGAGCTTATCATGCAGTTCTACTCCACGTCACACTTTTATCCAGATGGGAGGATCACATGGATGTCTGAAGGTACGAGGTACCAATCCACTGTTGAGGAATGGGCGAAGTTGATTAATGCCCCAGAGGAGCAAGATGATGACTTGGATATCTATGCCAAGAAGAAGATGGACCATAACTCCATGTCCAATATGTACAAGGAAATTCCCAATGAAGCTCTTGACACCTTCAAATTTGGGTCTGTGCATTACCTTCTGTCAGGACTGCCTACGATCAATTGGATACTAAGGCACACCTTATTACCCAAGTCTCGAGATCACAAGATGATCAGAGGCCATGCTATCAACTTGCTACATGTGTTTGATGTGCCTCAGAAGTTCAAGGTGATGAGCCTTATAGTGGAAACTATCAAGAGGACTGCAGCAGATCAGAAGAGGAGCTGCGGATATGCCCCTCAAATTCAGGAGCTCATCAACTCCAAGATGGGCACGGGCATATATCTATTGGACAAGGAACACCAGCCCATCCGTCCAGATTTCGAGGACAATCAAGTTGTCATGACTGAGAACGAGCCATCATCTGCCCAAGCATATGCAAAGAAGGAGAAGGCGAGGAAGGAGAAAGTTGCCAAGATGCCTACTCAAGAGGAGGCATCTGAGTATTTCTTGAAGACTAAACAAGAGCAGCTTGGTTACTTGATTGCATCCACGCTGAGGATTGAGCAAAGTCTGGCCACCCTCACTCAGAATCAGCAGAGCCTAGAGAGAATCATGGAACAGAAGTTCTATGACTTGGATGTCAAAGTAACGGAAGTTCAGTCTGCAGTGGAGCAACTCCAGGAGGACATGCAGGAGAGGAGAGGCAGGACTACCACTCATGCCTTTTCCAGAGTGCCACGAGGCCCGAGGTCATCTACCGTGCCAGTTGCTGACAGCAGAGCCACCACTTCAGCACCAGCTACAGCCTCAGCTCCAGCGTCTACTTCAGCTCCAACTCTAGTGTCTACTTCAGCATCTACAGAAGCCTTCGTCTTTGGAGTGATCCGGACTCCACCACCACCAGAAGATCAAGCCTGAGCGTCGATTTAGCACTATGCATTTTCTAGGAACTTTTTGGTAACTTGTTGCCAAAGGGGGAGAAGATGTATAGATCATAGGCTTCGAGAGAGAGAGTGTTGTTTTTCTCTCTTGCTTTATTTGGTGGTTTTTCAAACTTGTTTGCTTTTGAGTGCTTGAGATACTACGTCATTATTTGTGAGACATTGATGATCATGTGTTTGATCATAAGCTACACTTAATGCTTGCTTAATACTATTATCCTATCTATCTTGTGTGATCATTCACTTTTCTTGGTGATGAGTGCATGTATTTCATTCTTATCATTTTGAGCGCTCCACCAAGATGTATGTGACATGGAAGAGTAACCCATGACTCTAACTCTTTGTGCATTTGCAGCCCAAAGGAAATTTTAAATATACACAAATTTAGGGGGAGCTCTTACTTATCACATACTTCTCAAAGCGACGATATATTTCATGCTTATTATCATTTGTCGAAGCTTTGATCTATATGTTGTCATCAATTACCAAAAAGGGGGAGATTGAAAGTGCAACTATCCCTAGGTGGTTTTGGTAATTCATAACAACATATAGCTCATTGAGCTAATGCTATTCCAAGATGATTATTTCAGGAAAGCTCAATGATTGGCATGGCATGGATGTGAAAGTGGAACCCTCAAAATGCTATGGACAAAGGATTGGCTCAAGCTCAAAAGCTCAAGACTCTTCATTTTATATTTTAGTGATCCAAGATCACATTGAGTCTTTAGGAAAAGCCAATACTACCAAGGAGGGATGAGGTGTTGCTTAATGAGCCTCTTGCTTCATGTGCTTAGTGATATGCTCCAAAACCCTCAACTACTTTCCCATATCCACATATTACCTAAACCCTAAGCCAAACTCGGTCCTACCGATTCTTCCTATCCGGCGCCACCGAGTTTCACTTGTCATTAGCCACTGCCAAACCCTAGCAATTCGGTCCTACCGATAGGGATCTCGATCTCACCGAGATGGGGTTGCAAACTCTCTGTTTCCCTTTCGTAACTTTTCGGTCTCACCGAAAGAGCGAATCGGTCCCACCGAGATTGCAATGTAAACTCAGTGTTTCCCCTTTGTAACTTTTCGGTCTCACCGAGTTCCACTCGCTCTCACCGAAAGAGCAAATCGGTCCCACCGAGTTTGCCTGACCAACTCTCTGGTTAGCTAATTACCAAATTCGGTCTCACCGAGTTTGTGTAATCGGTCTCACCGAGATTACGTTATGCCCAAACCCTAACCATATCGGTCCTACCGAGTTGCATATCAGTCCCACCGAAAATCTCTAACGGTCACTAGGTTTACATTTTCGGTCCGACCGAATTTATTGATTCGGTCCCACCGAGATTGGAAAACTGTGTAACGGTTGGATTTTGTGTGGAGGCTATATATACCCCTCCACCTCCTTCTCATTCGATGAGAGAGCCATCAGAACACACACACCATTCCAACTCATATGTTCTGAGAGAGAACCACCTACTCATGTGTTGAGACCAAGACATTCCATTCCTACCATATGAATCTTGATCTCTAGCCTTCCCAAGTTGCTTTCCACTCAAATCTTCTTTCCACCAAATCCAAATCCTATGAGAGAGAGTTGAGTGTTGGGGGGACTATCATTTGAAGCACAAGAGCAAGGAGTTCATTACCTACACACCATTTGTTACTTCTTGGAGAGTGGTGTCTCCTAGATTGGCTAGGTGTCACTTGGGAGCCTCCGACAAGATTGTGGAGTTGAACCAAGGAGTTTGTAAGGGCAAGGAGATCGCCTACTTCGTGAAGATCTACCGCTAGTGAGGCAAGTCCTGTGTGGGTGATGGCCATGGTGGGATAGACAAGGTTGCTTCTTCGTGGACCCTTTGTGGGTGGTTGCTTCTTCGTGGACCCTTCGTGGGTGGAGCCCTGTGTGGACTCGCGCAACCGTTACCCTTGGGTGGAGCCCTGTGAGGACTCGCGCAACCGTTACCCTTCGTGGGTTGAAGTCTCCATCAACGTGGATGTAGGATAGCACCACCTATCCGAACCACGGGAAAAACATCCGTGTCTCCAATTGCGTTTGAATTCTCCAAACCCTTCCCTTTACATTCTTGCAAGTTGCATGCTTTACTTTCCGCTGCCTATATACTCTTTGCATGCTTGCTTGAATTGTGTGATGATTGCTTGACTTGTCCTAAATTAGCTAAAATCTGCCAAGAACTAAAATTGGGAAAAGGTTAAGTTTTTATTTGGTCAAGTAGTCTAATCACCCCCTCTAGACATACTTTCGATCCTACAATGTGACAGCACACAATGCCGTCCCGTTCGAACTTGTAGCATTGGCAGTAGTACTCTCCTTCGCCTATCGAGGCTTTGACGAAGTAGTTCCTTCCTTTGTCCGGGTCTTCAGGTTCTAAATCTGACATGCCCAAAATAGAACACACCTTGAACGTATGTTCGTCCACCTGGAAAGCCGTGAACATGCTGGCACGCTTTATGTCTTCCTGGAATCTGCAAGTTTTGTGTGTTTTCTCTTAAACTATCGTGCGCTCTTTTCTTGTACCACCTTATGTTGTCATGGAAATAGAAATACATTTTGTTTGAACATGGCAAACATAGTTCATTGAACATGGCAAATATAGTATGTTGAACATGGCAAATGCAGTACACTAGACATGGCAAATGCAGTACACTAGACATGGCAACTGTAGTACACTAGACATGGCAACTGTAGTACATTTTCAACTGGACATCGTCATTTTTCCACACCAACATTCTCCAATGGAAGCACATTGCATAAAACATGGCAACTTCCCTTTTATTTAAACATGGCATCTACAGTTCAGTAAACATGGCAATTGCATTTCAACAAACATGGCAGATGCATTTTATTAAACATGGCAACTGCATTTCAGCATATGTGTCGCCAATATAACATTTTTTCCAGTTGACATTGGCATTTGCATGCCAACATGCCCCAATTGAAGCACAGTGCATTAAACATGGCAACTGCACTTCATTCAACAAGGAAAATGCACCCGAGCAAGCATGGCAAAACAGAATTTTCATTGAACATGGCAACATGCAGCGGAGTAAGCATGGCAATAGTATTTCATTAAACATGGCAACTGCATATCATGGCAACTGCATTGCACTCTATAAGGCACCTACTGACTTGGTGCTTTTTCTGCAAATAAGACTGTAACGCAACTGACTTACTTGTTAAAGATCTTGTTGGTGTATATCTTGCTCATTTGCCTCTCCATCGGTAAATACGTTAGCAATTTAGGCTACTTTAGTGCCGTGGTCGCTTCTTGCTGTAGCTCAGATCCCAGAATTTTTTGTTGCAAAGCTATGTACTGCTTGGCAAACTGTAGCAATGAGTTGGTAGGGCTGACGTACCGCTTCAAAACAGCATTGAACCCCTCGCTGCGTTGCGTAGTCTGCAGAAAGGGGAAGAAGCACTGCATGAAGTAGGCCGGCACCCAGTACATTTGCTTCTCCCACAGGCTAACAAGAGTCTAATTGTCTTGGACTTGATGTGTTTCAGTCATGGCCATCCAGCTCCTTTCAAACTCCTCCACCGTCAAGCTGTGGTCCACGCACAGCTCGAATGCCTTGTGCAGCTCTGGACGGTCAGCAAAGAACGGTCCTAGCGTCTCCTCAGCCTTCTTTATAATGTGCCACCTGCAGTGCCTGTGCACTGCCAACGGAAAGACCTCCTCTATGCCTGCACGCATGCTGAAATTTTGGTCTGTTATTATGTTCATCGGAGCAAGTCCATCCATGCACTCCAAGAAGGTCTTGAACAGCCAAACGTACCCATCCGTGTCTTCGTTCCGGACGAGCCCGCAGCCGAACTGCAACGACTGATTGTGGTTATTTATTCCTATGAACAGAGCGCATGGCATCTTGTACATATTGGTGAGGTACGTTGCGTCAAATGAAATGCTATCTCGGAAATGTTTGTAGGCTCTCCTTGCAGCACCATCCACCCAATACATGTTCCTGACACGGTCCTCATCGTCCAACCTTATCCTGTAGAAGAAATCTGGATCTTCCTTCGCTTTCTCATCGAAGTAGGCCATTGTGGCCTCTATGTCTGCCAACTTGCTCTCTCTAAGGTACTTGGCCTGTAGGTTTGTGACGTCAGCTGGTATGTACGGCATGCTACTCAGAGTCCCCTTTTTGCTGTGGATGAGAGATAGTATCTGTACCATTCTTGATGGACCAACGTTACAATCATGTAGCAGCTTTACGAATTGCCTTTCGACGGGGGTGAACCCTCTGTGGGCGGTCAGAAATTTTACCAGGTCGAACTTCTTTATGAGTTGGTGGTTGTGCTCGTCAAAATATTCATTGACCACCCACTGTGCTCCATCTACGTTTAGCTTACACCGGGCAGGGCACTCAGTCTTGAGAATGATACCTCTCTTTCGTTCCGGAACGACAGGCGCAACACCTTTCCCCTTCTTGTTCCTCCATGCCTTGTGGCACCTCATCTCACCTCTGTTGTACTCGTTAGTTTTCTTAATTTTCCTATGGTACTCGGTGTTGACCGCAAATCCATGGAACTTTGCATATGTCTGGTAGTATTCCTTTGCTTCTTCGAACGATTCAAATCTTTGCCCAATGTACGGTGGCTGAGGTACCACGATCTCTGATTGCCCACCATCTTCATCCCCTTGCGCGTCATCGTCAGTTTCATCATTCACTTCAGTATCGGCGGCAGTTTCATCTACTTGAGTGTTGCCAATGCTTGTGTTCAAAGGGGTGCTTGTCGGCATTGCTGAAATGATTGTCATTCCCGACTCTGACTCGAAATTGTTTGCGGCATGATTGTCTGCTGGCTGGTGGAACGCGTCTTCCGTGCGTTCAGAGCTCCCCGCAGTAGATGTCCCCACACTGCTGTTCAGTGTAGTTGTAGGCCCTGTAATAGAAAAAACAGGTATGAGAGTAAGATTTTTGTTTGGAAACATGTGTATCGCAACGGATCACACCATCTTCGAGTGATTTGGCATGACATCATTTCAAACAACAAGCCGTGAGTCTGCGCGTGGACATGTATGGCAGCTGTAGCTGTCCAGTCATGGCAGCTACTGTTCAACAAACATGGAAACTATTGTTTTGCCTACAAATAACTACAAATAACAAATGTAGCACTGTTTTTTGTGGTTCAGTTTTTTTCCTTTTGCCAGTTTTTTTGCATGTTCATTTTTCATGTCCACAGCAGTATGTGCTCTTTTTTCATTTTGCATTACCTTGATTAGCCATACTAGCTAGTTGAAGTTGGCTGCCCGTACATTTGTCAGTGTTAGCGCCTTGTGACTGAACTTGCCACGGGGCCCCCCCTAAGAGTGTTTTGGTCATAAGAACCTGCAAAAAGATGATAGTGTATGACATAAGTAGAATATCATCTTCATCGTTGCGAAGATGGCAACGGTTCTCCTCTTTTGTTATCACGCATCATACCTACGCCTGCATACTGTTCTAGTAGTGGCAGCAACGGCCCTACAGAGATGAGTTGACTGTACTCTGATGCATGCCAAGGGGGCGTTTCTGGCCTTTGAGAACCCCAAGCATCAGCGCCATCTTCGTGATTCATTCTTTCCGTGTCTCGCTTCTTCCCGATGTGTTCTCAATCACTGGATGAACAAGAAGGCATCAACAATCCACAAGAATTGTATTCTTCTGTTGCTTGCACATAAAAGATAGGGATGGCAAGCAACAGGTCAAAATAGGTGGCAGCTACTGACAACGAAAGGTGGCAACTGTCGTTATACACAAGTGGCAATTAATTTCTCCCACCCCTTCATTCCAAAAATTGTCCTTCCTGCCCTTTTTTAGGGATTCCTACTCATCCATTTCATACCCAACTACTTGCGTCAGTTAAACTATGAACTTAAGTTAATCTCAAACGTAGTACATGGCAGATCTGGTGTATTCTGCCTGGCAATCGCGAATATACACTGAACCGTGCAGTGTTCTACCCCTATAGCATGGACCCAGTACAAGATCGGGAGATTTTGAGCCTTAAGGATGAGAAGGATGAGATCGGGAGATTTCACCTGGTTTTAGATGATCGTCTCTGGAGGGCTGGGTTGGAGTGGGGGCTGGGGTGGGGAGGGTTGGGGTGTGGTTTGCGGTGGGAGCGCCCTACGGATCTGCCCTGGTTGCCATGGCAACCAGAGATGGCCGGCGACGGAGGTCGGGGTTCAAGAGGTGGGGGACGATGGCGGCAGACAAGAGAGGGTATGGATCGGAGGCCGGGAACGGCTGGGTCGTGCGGGCAGCGGGTCGTCTGGCCCGGACGGGGCAGTGCGGGCGGGGTTGCCACACACCGGACGTGCGGGTCATGCTTTTGTGCGTGCGGACGTGGTCGTGCGGGCCGGTTCCCGTCCATGCCACACGAGGCGTGCGGGCGGGTTCCCGTCCATGCCACACGTGTGGCAGTTTTTCGAACCCATTCATAAAGATTGACGGTTAAGATTTAAAGTAAGTATCTTTTCTTGATGTTGGTGGACTCTTACTTGATCGGATATTTCTTTGTATATTATATTATGTGGCCCGTGTCCCACCCGTCAAAAAGAAAACATCGCCTGTGTCCTGGCTCAAACGGATATAGGGGTCCACCTATATACTAATCTCTCCTTAATAATAAAGCACGGATTGAGTTTCCGGATTCACCGCCACAACACGTTTTTTCTCGTGAATTTACGCTTTCAGTTTGAATTTACACATATACGCGAGGTGGTACTAATTCGATTTGGGGAACCATGTCGCAAAATTTTCGTAGTACGCGATCTGTCGTCCCACTACTAATTGGGCCTTGCCCTGAGACCGTCTCACGTGGCTGAAGCATTGCTACTTGGGCCTCAGCCCGTCCGGCCATCCGCTGCGCAGTGCCCCAAAAATTTGCTAAAAATCTGCCAATCTCCACCGGACGAGGAACGAAGAGAAGGAGGCGACGAGAGGCAGTCGAGGCCATTGTTGTGACGACATGCAGGGTCGGTTGGGCGTGTGACGGCGGCAGTTCGGCGGCCGATGCACAGTACCGCACGGAGAGTAGCTGACTCATCGGCGGGGTCCTGCTGCTACAGAGTCGGTCGGGCGTGTGACGGCGGTAGTTCAAAGCTCCATGAGGCGGCGCCATTGCTGCGGTGGGGGGAGCTATTCCTTCCTATTCAAGATAGAAAAGAGAGGGTGAGGGGAGTGATGAGACCATGGATAGAAGCTAAGACAAGCACAGGGCTCAGGCTCCCGTAGGCTGCATGAGAGGGGCGCCTGAGAGGGAGGCTGTGCTCGGGCGCGTGTGGGATTTCTCGAAGAGATTGTGAATTGACTTAATCCATCCGGATTACTGTAAACAGCTGGGCATCAGCCGCCTTGCACGGGCATACACACGTCCACTGCTCGGTCCTACGCATCGCCTATATTATCTTCCTTCAAACATTATCTCTTCTGGTCCATTTGTTTCTTATCTACATCATCTCCATAGCACGCGTAGACAAAACAAGTTTACATTTGCTTAGCAACTGCAACATACACGAGCCTTCTTTTCCTTCAAAATACAAAGCTCAAATTTTGCATATTAAGCTGCACCGGTACTGAGTATTTTAACAACCGATGCCGAATGAAATACTTCCTCCATTTTTAAATATAAGTCTTTTTATAGATTTTAATGTGGACTACACGGATGTAAACGTAATTTAGAGTGTACATTCACTCATTTTGCTCCGCATGTGGTCCATATTGAAATAGCTAAAAAATAAATTTAGAAACAGAGGGAGTATTACCTAGGCACCGAATTAAAATACTCCCTCCATTTTCTAAATATAAGTCTTCTTAGAGATTTTAATATGGACTACATGTTGATGTATGTAGAAGTAGTTTAGAGTGTAGATTCACCGAGTTTGCTCCACATATAGTCCATATTGAAATATCTAAAAAGACATATTTAGAAACAAAGGAAGTAGTACCTGGGCATCGAATTAAAATGAGGTATTGGGTATTATTGCCCTGCCGATATTGTAGTGCATACATGTAGAATGTCAAACATTTAGTACAAACTATAATTTGCTTGCTTCTTAAAAGATAAAACCAACATAAACAAATTACCATCCTACAATAATCAAAATCGAGACTTCAGATCCTAGCAAATTATCATGCCAGTGATGGTTCGTAGCGAGCTGGATGCAACAATGTCGGGTGCTTCGACAATAGGTTACAATAGTGGTTGTTGGTATCGGTGAGCCGGCTACAACGACGAGGCACATGAGGATAGATGAGGAACGACAAGTGTGATGACATGTCTGAAACTTACAACCAAAGAGTTGATGTATACAAGTCTCACTAAATCTATACCTACTAATAAAGTAGGGAACACTTCTGCCCATCCGTCGTGTCGTTTTAATGAAAACCCCCTTATTTTTTCTTGAAATCAACCCACAATCCCCGTTTAAGTGATTCTAGAGAAAACGTTTCACTATTTGCAAAAAAAACCCGTTGTTTCCTCGAATCAACCAGTGTGCATGTTTTACTGACTCCAGAAAAACTATTTATTCTTTGCGGAAAACACATTGGCATTTGGTTCAGGTAACCCGCATCCATATTATATGTTTTTCAAAATAGTCATATCTTTTCACTTTAACTTCAATTTTACCGTATTATATATGGAACGATTAAAAATATGTAGAATCTGACTATTATGTTTTTTACTTCTTAACCATTTAAAAAATGTTATTAATGGTGCAACATTAATCAATAGTGCATGATCTGCCTCTCTTTCGTATCGGTGTAGACTCGGATTGAAAATGAATACCTCGGTAAAATTAGATTAACACGAAAGAAATTATCTATAACAACGCATAGACGGGTCGGCAAAACCTCGCACGGGAAAAAGGAAAGCATATTTCTCATTTTATGCGGAGAGAGATGACCTAGGATTGACCACACTCAAAGGCCTTGTGATTGTGTGAGCACTGAGGCGATCGTCAACTAGGGTGGCATATGATATGGACTATATGTGGAGCAAACTCGGTGAATCTACACTCTAAACTACTTCTACATACATCCACATGTAGTCCATATTAAAATCTCTAAGAAGACTTATATTTAGAAAATGGAGGGAGTATTTTAATTCGGTGCCTAGGTAATACTCCCTCTGTTTCTAAATTTATTTTTTTAGCTATTTCAATATGGACCACATGCGGAGCAAAATGAGTGAATGTACACTCTAAATTACGTCTACAACCGTGTAGTCCATATTAAAATCTATAAAAAGACTTATATTTACAAATGGAGGAAGTATTTCATTCGGCATTGGTTGTTAAAACACTCAGTACCGGTGCAGCTTAATATGCAAAATTTGAGCTTTGTATTTTGAAGGAAAAGAAGGCTCGTGTATGTTGCAGTTGCTAAGCAAATGTAAACTTGTTTTGTCTACGCGTGCTATGGAGATGATGTAGATAAGAAACGAATGGACCAGAAGAGATAAGGTTTGAAGGAAGATAATATAGGCGATGCGTAGGACCGAGCAGTGGACGTGTGCGTGCCCGTGCAAGGCGGCTGATGCCCAGCTGTTTACAGTAATCCAGATGGATTAAGTCAATTCACAATCTCTTCGAGAAATCCCACACGCGCCCGAGCGCAGCCTCCCTCTCAGGCGCCCCTCTCGTGCAGCCTACGGGAGCCTGAGCCCCGTGCTTCTCTTAGCTTTTATCCATGGTCTCATCTCTCCCCTCACCCTCTCTTTTCTATCTTGAACAGGAAGCAATAGCTCCCCCCACCACAGCAATGGCGCCGCCTTATGGAGCTCCAAACTACCGCCGTCACACGCCCGACCAACTCTGTAGCAGCAGGACCCCGCCGATGAGTCAGCTACTCTCCGTGCAGTACTGTACATCAGCCACCGAACTGCCGTCGTCACACGCCCAACCGACCCTGCATGTCGTCACAACAATGGCCTCGACTGCCTCCCGTCGCCTCCCTCTCTTCGTTCCTCGTCCGGTGGAGATTGGCAGATTTTTAGCAGATTTTTGGGCCACTGCGCAGCGGATGGCCGGATGGGCTGAGGCCCAAGTAGCAATGCTTCAGCCACGTGAGACGGTCTCAGGGCAAGGCCCAGGTAGTAGTTGGACGACAGATCGCGTACTACGAAAATTTTGCGACGTGGTTCCCTAAATCGAATTAGTACCACCTCGAGTATATGTGTAAATTCAAACTGAATGCGTAAATTCACGACAAAAAACGTATTGTGACGGTGAACGAAAATTTGCGACGTGGTTCCCCGAATCGAATTAGTACCACCTCGCGTATATGTGTAAATTCAAACTGAAAGCGTAAATTCACGAGAAAAAACGTATTGTGACGGTGAACCCGGAGACTCAATCTGTGCTTTATTATTAGGGCGACGTGGTTCCCCGAATCGAATTAGTACCACCTCGCGTATATGTGTAAATTCAAACTGAAAGCGTAAATTCACGAGAAAAAACGTATTGTGACGATGAACGAAAATTTTGCGACGTGGTTCCCCGAATCGAATTAGTACCACCTTGCGTATATGTGTAAACTCAAACTGAAAGCGTAAATTCACGAGAAAAAACGTATTGTGACGGTGAACCCGGAGACTCAATATATATATATCTCCCTAATAATAAAGCACGGATTGAGTCTCCGGGTTCACCGTCGCAGCAAGTTTGCATAAAGGTCCTTGTGCTTTTTGGTAAATGAACCCGCAGTCCCTATTTGAGTGGATCTGAGAAAATGTTTTGGTTTTGCAAACTAATCCCTGCATTTCGTGAAAATTCCCTTCGCTCTCCTTTCTTCTATCTTATCCTCTTCATCGCACCGACGGCTGCCCCTCCCCTCCCGTCGGCTCTTTCGGCGTCTCCCTCCCCTGCCCTGGCTCTGGCTCCCCCTCTACCTCCGGCCCTCTCGGCCTCTTCTCCGCATCCGCCCTCCCCGGCCCCCCTGTAGGCACATTGGCGCCTAGCGCCCTCCACGGCTGCTGCCGGCACCTCCACTCTCCGTTCCTCTTCGTTGTGCACGGCAGCAGGAGGGGCCCTGATGGGAGCGCACTTCTGCCCCCCGTCGCAGCGCTCCACCTCGCCGACCGCGTCGAGAGTACACCTGTCGGTCTCAGTGTCCACCTCAAACGCCTTGATCCACCACAAGGACACCCTGATCCACAAGGCCATCCCGGTGCCCACGCCCGACGGCAGGGCAATGGTGGCCGTCATCTACTTCCAGCCGCACCGCTAACAGTGGGCCACGGATCGACCCGGCCTCCTCCGGCCTCCCCCGCGCCCTCACCACTTCGCCGGAGTCCGGTACCTCGCCAGCGACCTCGGGTTCAACCGGTGAACAGTACCGCGCTGCGCTGCTACAGTGTTCCGATCCAGATCTGGGAGTTCTAGGGTTGACTTTCCCCCTCTCCCTTATTTTTTTGCAGTCTTCATCATGTCGTATCTCCGCATCTGTAGCTCCGATTTGCGCGTGTAGCATATCAAAATGTTCGTCTCAATGAGTAAATTATTTTATCTCATTGCATCATTTTCATTTGAGCTCATCTTGATGCCCGAAACGCTGTTGGAAGAGGGCTATGTGATAAATTTGCCAGATCTGTTTCATCAAATAGATATTTGTCATTTATGCCATGATTAATGTGTGCATGATATGCTCCTGAGCTCTACATGAGTTTTGTTATATGCCATGCCATCTTTACAGAGGTGCTTACCATGTATTTTTGTGATATGTGTGGTGACTAGCACAAGCTTGCAAAGTAGCGTAATCGGTAATGCTGATTTCAGGGACTTAGAATTTCACTAAGTCCTTGTTCTGTTTTTGTCGGTATGCCATATGTTCATGTTGTTTCCTAGTGATCCGTGCATCTTTTGAGAATGATCAGTAAGGATGTTTTGTTAACATTGTGGTGCTCTATCCATCCATGTCTTTGTTTGCATTTATGAAGCACCCAAGCTTGAGTCAATCGAGCTCTACTTTTGCTATATCGTGAATCCTGGCAGATTGTTGACTTGTTAGCGATTTTGCCGAGGATGTTGCTATTGATCCGTGCATGCTATGTTGTTGCTCTTGCCATGTCCAGCTTCTATGATATGTATTCTTGATGTGTGTATGCTTTGTTTGTCATGCCATTCTCTGTAGTGAGTGCATCGAGCTCGTAAACATGCCTACTCGTTAACTGTTTTGCATGCTTCAGTTTTTCACAAAGTCTGAGATCTGTTTATGTTTTTGCCCTGTTCACATGCTTGAAATTGTCTTTTTTGATCCCTTTTGGCTCAAGGTCACTAAGGGACTTTTGTTAAGTGCTTTGAGTAGCTTCATGTCATGCCTTGCTTTGCCATGTTAAATTCCTGTAGCATGTAGTTTTCATGCTCTAAAGTGTGCTTCCTGATGATAAATTCCAGACTTGTGTTAATTTCACTAAGTCTGAAACCTGTTATCATTTGCATTTTTGCCATGCTGGTTTGAACCTGTTAATGGATGAACTAGCCGTAGCTCAATGTTCATCTTTTGTCAAGCATCATGAATGGATCCCTGACATGTATTTTGTTGTCATGTTTGAGTGCTTTAGCATATTTATCTTGATGCATTGAGTTGGTCACTTGCTGATTATCGCAGACCGGTGCCATATTTGTTTTGCTTGCCATTTCCAAACCGTGCATCCGATTCCGGTGATCTTTATATCGATTTCAACCGAAATTACCTCACCTTTCCTCTGGGATTTCCATGTTGAGGCCAGGTTCAATCATTCCTTGTCAAATCTTGCATATGCATCGCATATCGCGTCCCGCATAGCATACCATGTTTGCATCATGTTGTTTGAGCATTGCACATGGTTGATTGTGTTCCTTTTGCTTGTTTGTCTTATTTGGGTAGATCCGGGAGACGAGTTCGTGAACGAGGAGCCCGTTGAGTTTGCTTACGAGGATCAAGTCAACTCTGACAACTTTGCAGGCAAGATGATCATACCCTCGAAATCACTTCTATCTTTGCTTGCTAGATGCCCGCTCTTTTGCTATGCCTATGCTACGATACCTACCACTTGCTTATCATGACTCCCAAATTTCCATGTCAAACCTCTAACCCACCATGTCCTAGCAAACCGTTCATTGGCTATGTTACCGCTTTGCTCAGCCCATCTTATAGCGTTGCTAGTTGTAGGTGAAGATTGGAGATCGTTCCTTGTTGGAACATTGTTTATTGTTGGGATATCACCATATTATCTTGTTTATCTTAATGCACCTATATACTTGGTAAAGGGTGGAAGGCTCGTCCTTTTGCCTAGTGTTTTGTTCCACTCTTGCCGCCCTAGTTTCCGTCATATCGGTGTTATGTTCCCGGATTTTGCGTTCCTTACGCGGTTGGGTTATAATGGGAACCCCTTGACAGTTCGCCTTGAATAAAACTCCTCCAGCAATGCCCAACCTTGGTTTTACCATTTGCCACCTAGCCTCTTTTTCCCTTGGGTTTCCGGAGCCCAAGGGTCATCTTTATTTAGACCCCCCTGGGCCAGTGCTCCTCTGAGTGTTGGTCCAAACTAGAGCCCTGTGCAGCGCCCCCTCGGGGAAACTCGAGGTTTGGTTTTAGTTGTATGGAGATCTTATCTGAGTGTGCCCAAAGAACGAGATATGTGCAGCTCCTATCGGGATTTGTCAGCACATTCGGGCGGTGTTGCTGGACTTGTTTTACCATTGTCGAGGATGTCTTGTAAAACCGAGATGCTGAGTCTGATCGGAATGTCTCGGGAGAAGGAATATCCTTCGTTGACCGTGAGAGCTTGTGATGGGCTAAGTTGGGACACCCCTGCAGGGATTTGAACTTTCGAAAGCCGTGCCCGCGGTTATGGGCAGATGGAATTTGTTAATGTCCGGTTGTAGATAACATGTAACTTAACTTAATTAAAATGAATCAATCGTGTGTGTAACCATGATGGTCTCTTCTCGGCGGAGTCCGGGAAGTGAACATGGTGTTGGAGTAATGCTTGACGTAGGTTGTTCTAGGATCACTTCTTGATCATAGTTATTCGTCCGTGCTTTGCCTTCTCTTCTCGCTCTCTTTTGCAAACAGGATAGCCACCATATATGCTAGTCGCTTGATGCAGCTCCACATATTACCTTGCCTTTACATATAAGCTTAAATAGTCTTGATTGCGAGGATGCGAGATTGCTGAGTCCCCGTGACTCACAGATTACTTCCAAACCAGATGCGGGGACCGATGAAACCGTTCCAGACGATGCGCTTGAGCTCAAGTGGGAGTTCGATGACGACTCTTGCCGTTACTATGTGTCTTTCCCAGATGATCAGTAGTGGTGCCCAGTTGGGGCGATCGGGGACCGTGTCGCATGTGGGGGTTGATCTTTTATTTTGGTACCGTAGTCGGACCATGAGTGTATTGGATGATTGTAATGTTATTCATGTATTTGTGTGATGTGGCGAGTGTAAGCCAACTATGTACCTTTACCCCTTTTATCTATTTACATGGGTTGTTGTGAAGATTACCTTACTTGCGGCATTGCATTCAATGCGGTTATGCCTCTAAGTCGTGCTTCGACACGTAGGAGATATAGCCGCATCGAGGGCGTTACAAGTTGGTAATCAGAGCCTTCCCCGACCTTAGGAGCCCCCTGCTTGATCGAATCGTTGGCATTGTTGAGTCTAGAAAAATGTTTTGAGTCATTTAGGATTATATATATCGGAGACTTTAGGAATTCTTTTTACTCCCCAGTCCCTTCATCGCTCTGGTAAGGCATCCTGACGTAGAGTTTTGACTCTTCTCTTCTCAAATTTCACTAAAATTTTAGGATCACTTGGGTATCTTGGAATTGTTCCGATCGATTTGTGACGAGAACATTGTTCTTGGTGCCTCATGTCATTTAGGGGTTGTGGCAGTGTCCCGGGGAGTTGAGCTTTGAGGTGTTGTCGTCACAATTTTATCGTTGAGATTCTGGAATACCTGAGTTTCGCCGACATCGAAAATCTCTTTTATGCAGTTGTTGGTGAGATAACCTCGACGCCACCCAGTACTGGGGCGGGAGTTCGGGAGTATTGCCATAACTTGTATAACGGATGCTTTTCGAAGGTTGAGGTAGACGATTTCCAAAGTTTTTCTCGGTTATGTGTTGAAGGATGGATACAGTTGGATGTAGGATTTGCTAGATTTGGGTGAGATATTATGCTTCCCCTGTATCCCCAACACCTGATTGCATAACCGGAAAGGTTCAGGAGTTTCATAGGTAGGAATTCTTGTAGCTCTAATTCTTCTTCTACAGATATTTGGTTTGGGATTGGGTAATCCTCACCAAGTATTTGTTCTTGTTCCGTACCTCATTGTTTTTCTTCTACCTCAATTCTAAGTGGCTTCTCAATTTATGGATATGTGACCATTTCGATTGGAATGCATTCGTTCATTTGGTTCGGATGTGAAGACTATATGTTGCAATTTCAACTCGTTTGATTCAGCTTCAATATTTGTCTGTCAATGTGCTAACGGATGTCAACCTCTTCAGGATGGCTCCTCCACCACCACCTGATCCGCCACCACCACCTCCACCTCCGGAGGCATGGCAAGCTGTGATGGCCGCTACCAATGCAAACACGCACCTGATCATGCAACTTCTTCAAGAGCGCAACCAAGGGAACCAGGGTCATGGCAACAATCAGAATCAGTTTGCTACACTCAACCAGTTCCTTGCTAACCAGCCAAAGACCTTCAGCAATTGTGTTGAGGCAACAGACGCTGATGATTCGCTCGTGGACATATGCAAGCATTTAGAGTGCAGTAACGTCAGGCCTGAGGACTTTGTCAAGTTCTCTTCCTTCCAACTCAAAGTCCAAGCGTGGCAATGATGCTATATTCGTTGTCATCGACAAACTCACTAAATTGGCTCACTTTCTGCCTATCAAAGAGTCTATCACTGCAGCTCAATTGGCGGAGCTTTATACCTCTCGGATTGTCTCTCTGCACGACATTCCACAGTTGATCTCTTCAGACCGTGGCAGCATCTTTACCTCCAAGTTTTCGGATTCTTTTCAGAAGGCCATGGGCACCAACATCCGTTTCAGCACAGCGTTTCATCCTCAAACTAGCGGTCAAGTCGAGCGTGTCAATCAAATTCTCGAAGATATGCTCAGGGCTTGCGTTATTTCCTTCGGTATGAAGTGGGAAGATTGTCTTCCATATGCCGAGTTCTCCTACAACAACAGCTTTCAAGCGAGTTCGGGCAAGGCCCCATTTGAAATTCTCTATGGCAGGAAGGGTCGTACTCCTTTTAACTGGTCAGAGACCGGTGAATGTCAACTTCTTGGAAATGACTTGATCACAGAGGCAGAGGAAATATGCAAAGTCATTCGTGATAACCTCAAAGCAGCGCAATCGTGCCAGAAGAGCTACTATGATAGTAAGCATCGTGATTTGGCTTTCGAGATCGGAGACCATGTTTACCTCCGCGTCTCTCCAATGAAAGGTACTCGTCACTTCGGTATCAAAGGGAAGCTTGCCCCTAGATACGTGGGCCCTTTCAAGATCGTCAGAAATAGAGGCGATCTCGCCTATCAACTCGAGCTTCCTTCCAACTTTGCAAATGTGCACGACATGTTCCATGTCTCTCAGCTCCACAAGTGCTTCAAGACCCGTGACCGCACCATCAACTTCGAAGACATTGATCTCCAAGAAGACCTTTCTTATCGTGAGCACCCAGTTGCTATTCTTGAAGAGACTGAACGCAAGACTCGCAATAAGTCAATCAAATTCCTCAAAGTCAAGTGGTCACACCATTCCGACCGTGAAGCCACCTGCGAACGCGAGGATCACCTCCGTTCTGAGTACCCGGCGTTTTTCCAGTCCTAGATCTCGGGACGAGATCCTTTCGTAGTGGTGGAGTGTTGTAACACTCCGGATGTAATTTACCTTATCTGTACTCCAACTCTTGCCGTTTCCGGCCTAAGTTATTTTATTTTCCTCGGGTTCGGGTTTTTGTCTCCGTGTGTTGTTGTCTGTGTCATGCATCTCATATCATGTCATCATGTGCATTGCATTTGCATACGTGTTCGTCTCATGCATCCGAGCATTTTCCCCATTGTCCGTTTTGCATTCCGGCGCTCCTATCTCCTCCGGTGGTCCTTTCTACCTCTTTTCATGTGTGGGGGTTAAACATTTACGGATTGGACCAAGACTTGTGATGTGGCCTTGGTTTACTACCGGTAGACCGCCTGTCAAGTTTCGTGCCATTTGGACTTTGTTAGATACTCCAATGGTTAACCGAGGGACCGAGAAGGCCTCGTTTGTGTTGCAGCCGAACACCCTTCAAATTTGGCCCAAAAACCACCAAAAACTCTCCCATCGTCTAGAGCGTTCGATCATGATCGCGTGACCGCAAACCGCACTCCATTTGGAGCTTCCTAGCTCCCTCTATGCCTATATATAGAGCCCCTCTCGAAAATCCCGGATCCCCTCCTTCCAAACCCTAGCTTTCTACCTCGCGCGCCACCGGACATGTCTGAAGTCCGCCGGAAAGACCGACGCCACCACTCGTAGCGCGCCACGTGGCAGGCGCCGCCACCTCGCGCCCGCGGCCCGCCGAGCCCGCTCGGCGCCCACGCGGCCCAGATCTGTCCGCCGCCGCCCGCCTGCTTCTTCCTCGCCGCCGACTCCATCCAGCTCCGCCGCGCCACCGATCAACGCTGGCGAGTCACCGCGCCGCCTCGACGCCGCCTCCGCCGCCCGTCCTCCTCTACCTCACCGCCGCGCCGTCCCAGGCCGGATCCGGGCAGATCCGGCCTCCCCCGCGCCCTCACCACGTCGCCGGAGTCCGGTACCTCGCCGGCGACCTCGGGTTCAACCGGTGAACAGTACAATGCCGCGCTGCTATAGTGTTCCGATCCAGATCTGGGAGTTCTAGGGTTGACTTTCCCCCTCTCCCCTTATTTTTTTGCAATCTTCATCATGTCGTATCTCCGCATCCATAGCTCCGATTTGCGCGTGTAGCATATCAAAATGTTCGCCTCAACGAGTACATCATTTCATCTCATTGCATCATTTTCGTTTGAGCTCATCTTGATGCCCGAAACACTGTTGGAAGAGGGCTATGTGATAAATTTGCCAGATCTGTTTCATCAAATAGATATTTGTCATTTTGGCCATGATTAATGTATGCACAATATGCTCCTGAGCTCTACATGAGTTTTGTTATATGCCATGCCATCTTTACAGAGGTGCTTACCATGTATTTTTGTGATATGTGTGGTGACTAGCACAAGCTTGCAAAGTAGCGTAATCGGTAATGCTGATTTCAGGGACTTAGAATTTCACTAAGTCCTTGTTCTGTTTTTGTCGGTATGCCATATGTTCATGTTGTTTCCTAGTGATCCGTGCATCTTTTGAGATTGATCAGTAAGGATGTTTTGTTAACATTGTGGTGCTCTATCCATCCATGTCTTTGTTTGCATTTATGAAGCACCCTAGCTTGAGTCAATCGAGCTCTACTTTTGCTATATCGTGAATCCTGGCAGATTGTTGACTTGTTAGCGATTTTGCCGAGGATGTTGCTATTGATCCGTGCATGCTATGTTGTTGTTCTTGCCATGTCCAGCTTCTATGATATGTATTCTTGATGTGTGTATGCTTTGTTTGTCATGCCATTCTCTGTAGTGAGTGCATCGAGCTCGTAAACATGCCTACTCGTTAACTGTTTTGCATGCTCCAGTTTTTCACAAAGTCTGAGATCTGTTTATGTTTTTGCCCTGTTCACATGCTTGAAATTGTCTTTTCTGATCCCTTTTGGCTCAAGGTCACTAAGGGACTTTTTTTAAGTGCTTTGAGTAGCTTCATGTCATGCCTTGCTTTGCCATGTTAAATTCCTGTAGCATGTAGTTTTCATGCCCTAAAGTGTGCTTCCTGATGATAAATTCCAGACTTGTGTTAATTTCACTAAGTCTGAAACCTGTTATCATTTGCATTTTTGCCATGCTTGTTTGAACCTGTTAATGGATGAACTAGCCGTAGCTCAATGTTCATCTTTTGTCAAGCATCATGAATGGATCCCTGACATGTATTTTGTTGTCATGTTTGAGTGCTTTAGCATATTTATCTTGATGCATTGAGTTGGTCACTTGCTGATTATCGCAGACCGGTGCCATATTTGTTTTGCTTGCCATTTCCAAACCGTGCATCCGATTCCAGTGATCTTTATGTCGATTTCAACCGAAATTACCTCACCTTTCCTCTGGGATTTCCATGTTGAGGCCAGGTTCAATCATTCCTTGTCAAATCTTGCATATGCATCGCATATCGCGTCCCGCATAGCATACCATGTTTGCATCATGTTGTTTGAGCATTGCACATGGTTGATTGTGTTCCTTTTGCTTGATTGTCTTGTTTGGGTAGATCCGGGAGACGAGTTCGCGAACGAGGAGCCCGTTGAGTTTGCTTACGAGGATCAAGTCAACTCTGACAACTTTGCAGGCAAGATGATCATACCCTCGAAATCACTTCTATCTTTGCTTGCCAGATGCCCGCTCTTTTGCTATGCCTATGCTACGATACCTACCACTTGCTTATCATGCCTCCCAAATTTCCATGTCAAACCTCTAACCCACCATGTCCTAGCAAACCATTCATTGGCTATGTTACCGCTTTGCTCAGCCCCTCTTATAGCTTTGCTAGTTGTAGGTGAAGATTGGAGATCGTTCCTTGTTGGAACATTGTTTATTGTTGGGATATCACCATATTATCTTGTTTATATTAATGCACCTATATACTTGTTAAAGGGTGGAAGGCTCAACCTTTTGCCTAGTGCTTTGTTCCACTCTTGCCGCCCTAGTTTCCATCATATCGGTGTTATGTTCCCGGATTTTTCGTTCCTTACGCGGTTGGGTTATAATGGGAACCCCTTGACAGTTCGCCTTGAATAAAACTCCTCCAGCAATGCCCAACCTTGGTTTTACCATTTGCCACCTAGCCTCTTTTTCCCTTGGGTTTCTGGAGCCCAAGGGTCATCTTTATTTAGACCCCCCTGGGCCAGTGCTCCTCTGAGTGTTGGTCCAAACTAGAGCCCTGTGCAGCGCCCCCTCGGGGAAACTCGAGGTTTGGTTTTAGTTGTATGGAGATCTTATCTGAGTGTGCCCGGAGAACGAGATATGTGCAGCTCCTATCGGGATTTGTCAGCACATTCGGGCGGTGTTGCTGGACTTGTTTTACCATTGTCGAGGATGTCTTGTAAAACCGAGATGCCGAGTATGATCGGAATGTCTCGGGAGAAGGAATATCCTTCGTTGACCGTGAGAGCTTGTGATGGGCTAAGTTGGGACACCCCTGCAGGGATTTGAACTTTCGAAAGCCGTGCCCGCGGTTATGGGCAGATGGAATTTGTTAATGTCCGGTTGTAGATAACATGTAACTTAACTTAATTAAAATGAATCAATCGCGTGTATAACCATGATGGTCTCTTCTCGGCGGAGTCCGGGAAGTGAACATGGTGTTGGAGTAATGCTTGACGTAGGTTGTTCTAGGATCACTTCTTGATCATAGTTATTCGTCCGTGCTTTGCCTTCTCTTCTCGCTCTCTTTTGCAAACAGGATAGCCACCATATATGCTAGTCGCTTGATGCAGCTCCACATATTACCTTGCCTTTACATATAAGCTTAAATAGTCTTGATCGCGAGGATGCGAGATTGCTGAGTCCCCGTGACTCACAGATTACTTCCAAACCAGATGCGGGGACCGATGAAACCGTTCCAGATGATGCGCTTGAGCTCAAGTGGGAGTTCGATGACGACTCTTGCCGTTACTATGTGTCTTTCCCAGATGATCAGTAGTGGTGCCCAGTTGGGGCGATCGGGGACCGTGTCGCATGTGGGGGTTGATCTTTTATTTTGGTACCGTAGTCGGACCATGAGTGTATTGGATGATTGTAATGTTATTCATGTATTTGTGTGATGTGGCGAGTGTAAGCCAACTATGTACCTTTACCCCTTTTATCTATTTACATGGGTTGTTGTGAAGATTACCTTACTTGCGGCATTGCATTCAATGCGGTTATGCCTCTAAGTCGTGCTTCGACACGTAGGAGATATAGCCGCATCGAGGGCGTTACAAGTTGGTAATCAGAGCCTTCCCCGACCTTAGGAGCCCCCTGCTTGATCGAATCGTTGGCATTGTTGAGTCTAGAAAAATGTTTTGAGTCATTTAGGATTATATATATCGGAGACTTTAGGAATTCTTTTTACTCCCCAGTCCCTTCATCGCTCTGGTAAGGCATCCTGACGTAGAGTTTTGACTCTTCTCTTCTCAAATTTCACTAAAATTTTAGGATCACGTGGGTATCTTGGAATTGTTCCGATCGATTTGTGACGAGAACATTGTTCTTGGTGCCTCATGTCATTTAGGGGTTGTGGCAGTGTCCCGGGGAGTTGAGCTTTGAGGTGTTGTCGTCACAATTTTATCGTTGAGATTCTGGAATACCTGAGTTTCGCCGACATCGAAAATCTCTTTTATGCAGTTGTTGGTGAGATAACCTCGACGCCACCCAGTACTGGGGCGGGAGTTCGGGAGTATTGCCATAACTTGTATAACGGATGCTTTTCGAAGGTTGAGGTAGACGATTTCTGAAGTTTTTCTCGGTTATGTGTTGAAGGATGGATACAGTTGGATGTAGGATTTGCTAGATTTGGGTGAGATATTATGCTTCCCCTGTATCCCCAACACCTGATTGCATAACCGGAAAGGTTCAGGAGTTTCATAGGTAGGAATTCTTGTAGCTCTAATTCTTCTTCTACAGATATTTGGTTTGGGATTGGGTAATCCTCACCAAGTATTTGTTCTTGTTCCGTACCTCGTTGTTTTTCTTCTACCTCAATTCTAAGTGGCTTCTCAATTTATGGATATGTGACCATTTCGATTGGAATGCATTCGTTCATTTGGTTCGGATGTGAAGACTATATGTTGCAATTTCAACTCGTTTGATTCAGCTTCAATATTTGTCTGTCAATGTGCTAACGGATGTCAACCTCTTCAGGATGGCTCCTCCACCACCACCTGATCCGCCACCACCACCTCCACCTCCGGAGGCATGGCAAGCTGTGATGGCCGCTACCAATGCAAACACACAGCTGATCATGCAACTTCTTCAAGAGCGCAACCAAGGGAACCAGGGTCATGGCAACAATCAGAATCAGTTTGCTACACTCAACCAGTTCCTTGCTAACCAGCCAAAGACCTTCAGCAATTGTGTTGAGGCAACAGACGCTGATGATTCGCTCGTGGACATATGCAAGCATTTAGAGTGCAGTAACGTCAGGCCTGAGGACTTTGTCAAGTTCTCTTCCTTCCAACTCAAAGTCCAAGCGTGGCAATGATGCTATATTCGTTGTCATCGACAAACTCACTAAATTGGCTCACTTTCTGCCTATCAAAGAGTCTATCACTGCAGCTCAATTGGCGGAGCTTTATACCTCTCGGATTGTCTCTCTGCACGACATTCCACAGTTGATCTCTTCAGACCGTGGCAGCATCTTTACCTCCAAGTTTTGGGATTCTTTTCAGAAGGCCATGGGTACCAACATCCGTTTCAGCACAGCGTTTCATCCCCAAACTAGCGGTCAAGTCGAGCGTGTCAATCAAATTCTCGAAGATATGCTCAGGGCTTGCGTTATTTCCTTCGGTATGAAGTGGGAAGATTGTCTTCCATATGCCGAGTTCTCCTACAACAACAGCTTTCAAGCGAGTTCGGGCAAAGCCCCATTTGAAATTCTCTATGGCAGGAAGGGTCGTACTCCTTTTAACTGGTCAGAGACCGGTGAATGTCAACTTCTTGGAAATGACTTGATCACAGAGGCAGAGGAAATGTGCAAAGTCATTCGTGATAACCTCAAAGCAGCGCAATCGTGCCAGAAGAGCTACTATGATAGTAAGCATCGTGATTTGGCTTTCGAGATCGGAGACCATGTTTACCTCCGCGTCTCTCCAATGAAAGGTACTCGTCACTTCGGTATCAAAGGGAATCTTGCCCCTAGATACGTGGGCCCTTTCAAGATCGTCAGAAATAGAGGCGATCTCGCCTATCAACTCGAGCTTCCTTCCAACTTTGCAAATGTGCACGACATGTTCCATGTCTCTCAGCTCCACAAGTGCTTCAAGACCCATGACCGCACCATCAACTTCGAAGACATTGATCTCCAAGAAGACCTTTCTTATCGTGAGCACCCAGTTGCTATTCTTGAAGAGACTGAACGCAAGACTCGCAATAAGTCAATCAAATTCCTCAAAGTCAAGTGGTCACACCATTCCGACCGTGAAGCCACCTGCGAACGCGAGGATCACCTCCGTTCTGAGTACCCGGCGTTTTTCCAGTCCTAGATCTCGGGACGAGATCCTTTCGTAGTGGTGGAGTGTTGTAACACCCCGGATGTAATTTACCTTATCTGTACTCCAACTCTTGCCGTTTCCGGCCTAAGTTATTTTATTTTCCTCGGGTTCGGGTTTTTGTCTCCGTGTGTTGTTGTCTGTGTCATGCATCTCATATCATGTCATCATGTGCATTGCATTTGCATACGTGTTCGTCTCATGCATCCGAGCATTTTCCCCGTTGTCCGTTTTGCATTCCGGCGCTCCTATCTCCTCCGGTGGTCCTTTCTACCTCTTTTCATGTGTGGGGGTTAAACATTTACGGATTGGACCGAGACTTGTGATGCGGCCTTGGTTTACTACCGGTAGACCGCCTGTCAAGTTTCGTGCCATTTGGACTTTGTTTGATACTCCAACGGTTAACCGAGGGACCGAGAAGGCCTCGTTTGTGTTGCAGCCCAACACCCTTCAAATTTGGCCCAAAAACCACCAAAAACTCTCCCATCGTCTAGAGCGTTCGATCACGATCGCGTGACCGCAAACCGCACTCCATTTGGAGCTTCCTAGCTCCCTCTATGCCTATATATAGAGCCCCTCTCGAAAATCCCGGATCCCCTCCTTCCAAACCCTAGCTTTCTACCTCGCGCGCCGCCGGACATGTCTGAAGTCCGCCGGAAAGACCGACGCCGCCACTCGTAGCGCGCCACGTGGCAGGCGCCGCCACCTCGCGCCCGCGGCCCGCCGAGCCCGCTCGGCGCCCACGCGGCCCAGATCTGTCCACCGCCGCCCGCCTGCTTCTTCCTCGCCGCTGACTCCATCCAGCTCCGCCGCGCCACCGGTCAACGCTGGCGAGTCACCGATCCGCCTCGACGCCGCCTCCGCCGCCCGTCCTCCTCTACCTCACCGTCGCGCCGTCCCGGGCCGGATCCGGGCAGATCCGGCCTCCCCCGCGCCTTCACCACGTCGCCGGAGTCCGGTACCTCGCCGGCGACCTCGGGTTCAACCGGTGAACAGTACAATGCCGCGCTGCTATAGTGTTCCGATCCAGATCTGGGAGTTCTAGGGTTGACTTTCCCCCTCTCCCCTTATTTTTTTGCAATCTTCATCATGTCGTATCTCCGCATCCGTAGCTCCGATTTGCGCGTGTAGCATATCAAAATGTTTGCCTCAACGAGTACATCATTTCATCTCATTGCATCATTTTCGTTTGAGCTCATCTTGATGCCCGAAACACTGTTGGAAGAGGGCTATGTGATAAATTTGCCAGATCTGTTTCATCAAATAGATATTTGTCATTTTTGCCATGATTAATGTATGCACAATATGCTCCTGAGCTCTACATGAGTTTTGTTATATGCCATGCCATCTTTACAGAGGTGCTTACCATGTATTTTTGTGATATGTGTGGTGACTAGCACAAGCTTGCAAAGTAGCGTAATCGGTAATGCTGATTTCAGGGACTTAGAATTTCACTAAGTCCTTGTTCTGTTTTTGTCGGTATGCCATATGTTCATGTTGTTTCCTAGTGATCCGTGCATCTTTTGAGATTGATCAGTAAGGATGTTTTGTTAACATTATGGTGCTCTATCCATCCATGTCTTTGTTTGCATTTATGAAGCACCCTAGCTTGAGTCAATCGAGCTCTACTTTTGCTATATCGTGAATCCTGGCAGATTGTTGACTTGTTAGCGATTTTGCCGAGGATGTTGCTATTGATCCGTGCATGCTATGTTGTTGTTCTTGCCATGTCCAGCTTCTATGATATGTATTCTTGATGTGTGTATGCTTTGTTTGTCATGCCATTCTCTGTAGTGAGTGCATCGAGCTCGTAAACATGCCTACTCGTTAACTGTTTTGCATGCTCCAGTTTTTCACAAAGTCTGAGATCTGTTTATGTTTTTGCCCTGTTCACATGCTTGAAATTGTCTTTTCTGATCCCTTTTGGCTCAAGGTCACTAAGGGACTTTTGTTAAGTGCTTTGAGTAGCTTCATGTCATGCCTTGCTTTGCCATGTTAAATTCCTGTAGCATGTAGTTTTCATGCTCTAAAGTGTGCTTCCTGATGATAAATTCCAGACTTGTGTTAATTTCACTAAGTCTGAAACCTGTTATCATTTGCATTTTTGCCATGCTTGTTTGAACCTGTTAATGGATGAACTAGCCGTAGCTCAATGTTCATCTTTTGTCAAGCATCATGAATGGATCCCTGACATGTATTTTGTTGTCATGTTTGAGTGCTTTAGCATATTTATCTTGATGCATTGAGTTGGTCACTTGCTGATTATCGCAGACCGGTGCCATATTTGTTTTGCTTGCCATTTCCAAACCGTGCATCCGATTCCGGTGATCTTTATATCGATTTCAACCGAAATTACCTCACCTTTCCTCTTGGATTTCCATGTTGAGGCCAGGTTCAATCATTCCTTGTCAAATCTTGCATATGCATCGCATATCGCGTCCCGCATAGCATACCATGTTTGCATCATGTTGTTTGAGCATTGCACATGGTTGATTGTGTTCCTTTTGCTTGATTGTCTTGTTTGGGTAGATCCGGGAGACGAGTTCGCGAACGAGGAGCCCGTTGAGTTTGCTTACGAGGATCAAGTCAACTCTGACAACTTTGCAGGCAAGATGATCATACCCTCGAAATCACTTCTATCTTTGCTTGCTAGATGCCCGCTCTTTTGCTATGCCTATGCTACGATACCTACCACTGGCTTATCATGCCTCCCAAATTTCCATGTCAAACCTCTAACCCACCATGTCCTAGCAAACCGTTCATTGGCTATGTTACCGCTTTGCTCAGCCCCTCTTATAGCGTTGCTAGTTGTAGGTGAAGATTGGAGATCGTTCCTTGTTGGAACATTGTTTATTGTTGGGATATCACCATATTATCTTGTTTATATTAATGCACCTATATACTTGGTAAAGGGTGGAAGGCTCGTCCTTTTGCCTAGTGTTTTGTTCCACTCTTGCCGCCCTAGTTTCCATCATATCGGTGTTATGTTCCCGGATTTTGCGTTCCTTACGCGGTTGGGTTATAATGGGAACCCCTTGACAGTTCGCCTTGAATAAAACTCCTCCAGTAATGCCCAACCATGGTTTTACCATTTGACACCTAGCCTCTTTTTCCCTTGGGTTTCCGGAGCCCAAGGGTCATCTTTATTTAGACCCCCCTGGGCCAGTGCTCCTCTGAGTGTTGGTCCAAACTAGAGCCCTGTGCAGCGCCCCCTCGGGGAAACTCGAGGTTTGGTTTTAGTTGTATGGAGATCTTATCTGAGTGTGCCCGGAGAACGAGATATGTTCAGCTCCTATCGGGATTTGTCAGCACATTCGGGCGGTGTTGCTGGACTTGTTTTACCATTGTCGAGGATGTCTTGTAAAACCGAGATGCCGAGTCTGATCGGAATGTCTCGGGAGAAGGAATATCCTTCGTTGACCGTGAGAGCTTGTGATGGGCTAAGTTGGGACACCCCTGCAGGGATTTGAACTTTCGAAAGCCGTGCCCGCGGTTATGGGCAGATGGAATTTGTTAATGTCCGGTTGTAGATAACATGTAACTTAACTTAATTAAAATGAATCAATCGCGTGTGTAACCATGATGGTCTCTTCTCGGCGGAGTCCGGGAAGTGAACATGGTGTTGGAGTAATGCTTGACGTAGGTTGTTCTAGGATCACTTCTTGATCATAGTTATTCGTCCGTGCTTTGCCTTCTCTTCTCGCTCTCTTTTGCAAACAGGATAGCCACCATATATGCTAGTCGCTTGATGCAGCTCCACATATTACCTTGCCTTTACATATAAGCTTAAATAGTCTTGATCGCGAGGATGCGAGATTGCTGAGTCCCCGTGACTCACAGATTACTTCCAAACCAGATGCGGGGACCGATGAAACCGTTCCAGACGATGCGCTTGAGCTCAAGTGGGAGTTCGATGACGACTCTTGCCGTTACTATGTGTCTTTCCCAGATGATCAGTAGTGGTGCCCAGTTGGGGCGATCGGGGACCGTGTCGCATGTGGGGGTTGATCTTTTATTTTGGTACCGTAGTCGGACCATGAGTGTATTGGATGAGTGTAATGTTATTCATGTATTTGTGTGATGTGGCGAGTGTAAGCCAACTATGTACCTTTACCCCTTTTATCTATTTACATGGGTTGTTGTGAAGATTACCTTACTTGCGGCATTGCATTCAATGCGGTTATGCCTCTAAGTCGTGCTTCGACACGTAGGAGATATAGCCGCATCGAGGGCGTTACAAGTTGGTAATCAGAGCCTTCCCCGACCTTAGGAGCCCCCTGCTTGATCGAATCGTTGGCATTGTTGAGTCTAGAAAAATGTTTTGAGTCATTTAGGATTATATATATCGGAGACTTTAGGAATTCTTTTTACTCCCCAGTCCCTTCATCGCTCTGGTAAGGCATCCTGACGTAGAGTTTTGACTCTTCTCTTCTCAAATTTCACTAAAATTTTAGGATCACGTGGGTATCTTGGAATTGTTCCGATCGATTTGTGACGAGAACATTGTTCTTGGTGCCTCATGTCATTTAGGGGTTGTGGCAGTGTCCCGGGGAGTTGAGCTTTGTGGTGTTGTCGTCACAATTTTATCGTTGAGATTCTGGAATACCTGAGTTTCGCCGACATCGAAAATCTCTTTTATGCAGTTGTTGGTGAGATAACCTCGACGCCACCCAGTACTGGGGCGGGAGTTCGGGAGTATTGCCATAACTTGTATAACGGATGCTTTTCGAAGGTTGAGGTAGACGATTTCCGAAGTTTTTCTCAGTTATGTGTTGAAGGATGGATACAATTGGATGTAGGATTTTCTAGATTTGGGTGAGATATTATGCTTCCCCTGTATCCCCAACACCTGATTGCATAACCGGAAAGGTTCAGGAGTTTCATAGGTAGGAATTCTTGTAGCTCTAATTCTTCTTCTACAGATATTTGGTTTGGGATTGGGTAATCCTCACCAAGTATTTGTTCTTGTTCCGTACCTCGTTGTTTTTCTTCTACCTCAATTCTAAGTGGCTTCTCAATTTATGGATATGTGACCATTTCGATTGGAATGCATTCGTTCATTTGGTTCGGATGTGAAGACTATATGTTGCAATTTCAACTCGTTTGATTCAGCTTCAATATTTGTCTGTCAATGTGCTAACGGATGTCAACCTCTTCAGGATGGCTCCTCCACCACCACCTGATCCGCCACCACCACCTCCACCTCCGGAGGCATGGCAAGCTGTGATGGCCGCTACCAATGCAAACACGCACCTGATCATGCAACTTCTTCAAGAGCGCAACCAAGGGAACCAGGGTCATGGCAACAATCAGAATCAGTTTGCTACACTCAACCAGTTCCTTGCTAACCAGCCAAAGACCTTCAGCAATTGTGTTGAGGCAACAGACGCTGATGATTCGCTCGTGGACATATGCAAGCATTTAGAGTGCAGTAACGTCAGGCCTGAGGACTTTGTCAAGTTCTCTTCCTTCCAACTCAAAGTCCAAGCGTGGCAATGATGCTATATTCGTTGTCATCGACAAACTCACTAAATTGGCTCACTTTCTGCCTATCAAAGAGTCTATCACTGCAGCTCAATTGGCGGAGCTTTATACCTCTCGGATTGTCTCTCTGCACGACATTCCACAGTTGATCTCTTCAGACCGTGGCAGCATCTTTACCTCCAAGTTTTGGGATTCTTTTCAGAAGGCCATGGGCCCCAACATCCGTTTCAGCACAACTTCTCATCCTCAAACTAGCGGTCAAGTCGAGCGTGTCAATCAGATTCTCGAAGATATGCTCAGGGCTTGCGTTATCTCCTTCGGTATGAAGTGGGAAGATTGTCTTCCATATGCCGAGTTCTCCTACAACAATAGCTTTCAAGCGAGTTCGGGCAAGGCCCCA
This sequence comes from Triticum dicoccoides, assembly GCF_002162155.2. Lineage (NCBI taxonomy): Eukaryota > Viridiplantae > Streptophyta > Magnoliopsida > Poales > Poaceae > Triticum > Triticum dicoccoides. The sequence goes on along the minus strand of NC_041392.1, from coordinate 64,200,635 downwards.
TTTGAAATTCTCTATGGCAGGAAGGGTCGTACTCCTTTTAACTGGTCAGAGACCGGTGAACGTCAACTTCTTGGAAATGACTTGATCACAGAGGTAGAGGAAATGTGCAAAGTCATTCTTGATAACCTCAAAGCAGCGCAATCGCGCCAGAAGAGCTACTATGATAGTAAGCATCATGATTTGGCTTTCGAGATCGGAGACCATGTTTACCTCCGCGTCTCCCCAATGAAAGGTACTCATCGCTTCGATATCAATGGGAAGCTTGCCCCTAGATACGTGGGCCCTTTCAAGATCATCATAAATAGAGGTGATCTCGCCTATCAAGTCGAGCTTCCTTCCAACTTTGCAAATGTGCATGACGTGTTCCATGTCTCTTAGCTCCGCAAGTGCTTCAAGACCCCTGACCGCACCGTCAACTTCGAAGACATTGATCTCCAAGAAGACCTTTCTTATCATGAGCACCCAGTTGCTATTCTTGAAGAGACTGAACGCAAGACTCGCAATAAGTCAATCAAATTCCTCAAAGTCAAGTGGTCACACCATTCCGACCGTGAAGCCACCTGCGAACACGAGGATCACCTCCGTTCTGAGTACCCGGTGTTTTTCCAGTCCTAGATCTCGAGACGAGATCCTTTCGTAGTGGTGGAGTGTTGTAATTTACCTTATCTATACTCTAACTCTAGCCGTTTCCGGCCTAAGTTATTTTATTTTCCTCAAGTTCTGGTTTTTGTCTCCCTGTGTTGTTGTCTGTGTCATGCATCTCATATCATGTCATCATATGCATTGCATTTGCATACGTGTTCGTCTCATGCATCCGAGCATTTTCCTCGTTGTCCGTTTTGCATTCCGGCGCTCCTATCTCCTCCGGTGGTCCTTTCTACCTCTTTTCATGTGTGGGGGTTAAAGATTTCCGGATTGGACTGAGACTTGTCATGCGGCCTTGGTTTACTACCAGTAGACTGCCTGTCAAGTTTCGTGCCATTTGGACTTCGTTTGATACTCCAACGGTTAACCGAGGGACCGAGAAGTCCTCGTTTGTGTTGCAGCCCAACACCCTTCAAATTTGGTCCAAAACTTCTCCCATCGTCTAGAGCATTTGATCACGATCGCGTGGAGGCAAACCACACTCAATTTGGAGCTTCCTAGCTCCCTCTATGCCTATATATAGATCCCCTCTCGAAAATCTCGGATCCCCTCCTTCCAAACGCTAGCTTTCTACCTCGCGCGCCGCCGGACATGTCCGAAGTCCGCCGGACAGACCGCCGCTGCCACTCGTAGCGCGCCACGTGGTAGGCGCCACCACCTCGCGCTCGCGGCCCGCCGAGCCCGCTCGGGGCCCCCGTGGCCCAGATCCGTCCGCCGCCGCCCGCCTGCTTCTTCCTCGCCGCCGACTCCCTCCAGTTCCGCCGCGCCACCGATCAACGACGGCGAGCCTCCGCGTCGCCTCGACGGTGCCTCCGTCGCCCCAGTTCGCCTCCTCGCCGCCCGGCCTCCTCTACCTCGCCGCTGCGCCGTCCCGGGCCGGATCCGGGCAGACCCCGCCTCCTCCGGCCTGCCCCGCGCCCTCACCACTTCGCCGGAGTCTGGTACCTCGCTGGCGACCTCGGGTTCAACCGATGAACAGTACCGTGCCACGCTGCTACAGTGTTCCGCTCCAGATCTGGGAGTTCTAGGGTTGACTTTCCCCCTCTCCCCTTAATTTTTTTGCAAACTTCATCATGCCGTATCTCCGCATCCATAGCTCCGATTTGCGCGTGTATCATATCAAATGTTCGCCTCAATGAGTACATCATTTTATCTCATTGCATCATTCTCATTTGAGCTCATCTTGATGCCCGAAATGCTGTTGGAAGAGGGGTATGTGATAAATTTGCCAGATCTGTTTCATCAAATAGATATTTGTCATTTTTGCCATGATTAATGTGTGCACGATATGCTCCTGAGCTCTACATGAGTTTTGTTATATGTCATGTTATCTTTACAGAGGTGCTTACCATGTATTTTTGTGATATGTGTGGTGACTAGCACAAGCTTGCAAAGTAGCGTAATCGGTAATGCTCCTTGTTCTGTTTTTGTCGGTATGCCATATGTTCATGTTGTTTCCTAGTGATCCGTGCCTATTTTGAGAATGATCAGTAAGGATGTTTTGTTAACATTGTGGTGCTATATCCATCCATGTCTTTGTTTGCATTTATGGAGCACCCTAGCTTGAGTCAATCGAGCTCTACTTTTTCTATATCGTGAATCCTGGCAGATTGTTAACTTGTTAGCGATTTTGCCGAGGATGTTGCTATTGATCCGTGCATGCTATGTTGTTGTTCTTGCCATGTCTAGCTTCTATGATATGTATTATTGATGGTTGTATGCTTAGTTTGTCATGCCATGCTCTGTAGTGAGTGCATCGAGCTCATAAATGAACCGCGCATGCTCCAGTTTTTCACTAAGTCTGAGATCTCTTTATGTTTTTGCCATGTTCACATGCTTGAAATTGTATTTTCTGAAATCTTTTGGCTCAAGGTCACTAAGGAAGTTTTGTTACGTGCTTTGAGTAGCTTCATGTCATGTAGCATGTAGTTTTCATGCTCTAAAGTGTGCTTCCTGATGATAAATTTCAGACTTGTGTTAATTTCACTAAGTCTAAAACATGTTATCATTTGCATTTTTGCCATGCTTGTTTGAACCTGTTAATGGATGAACTAGCCGTAGCTCAGTGTTCATCTTTTGTCAAGCATCATGAATGGATCCCTGACATGTATTTTGTTGTCATGTTTGAGTGGTGTAGCATATTTATCTTGATGCATTTAGTTGGTCACTTGCTGATTATCGCAGACTGGTGCCATATTTGTTTTGCTTGGCATTTCCAAACCGTGCATCCGATTCGGGTGATCTTTATATCGATTTCAACCGAAATTACATCACCTTTACAGTGGCACTCTTGGATTTCTAAGTTGAGGCCAGGTTCAATCATTCCTTGTTAAATCTTGCATATCGCATCCCGCATAGCATACCATGTTTGCATCATGTTGTTTGAGCACTACTAGGGAAAACCTTATACACAGAATGTTACCAATAGTGTTGTACAAAATCAAACGCTACTGCTAATTAGTAGCAGCGTGCGTAAATAAACCGCGCTACTGCTACGACTTTTGCAGTAGCGCGTACTGGCGAAAAGCGCTGCTGCTATGTTTGAACTGGGCGCACATGGCTAGCCCAACCTAGCAGTAGCGCGTATACTGGCCAGCACTACTGCTACGCTCCTTAGCTGTAGCGCGCTTACGTGTAAGGCGTTGCTGCTAACGGAAATAAAATAAAGTGAAAACAAGTAGAAAAGTAAATGAAAATGAAAGAAATAGAAAAAAGAGAAAGGAAAAAAAAATAAAATGTAAAGAAAAATAAAGGAAAAAAGGAGAAAGGAATAGCAGTAGCGGGTTTCAGTAAACGCGCTATAGTAACATAGCTATAGCGCGTTTCCGGAAACTCGCTACTGTTACGTTTCACTTAAACAG
>NC_041392.1:64193145-64196800 GCF_002162155.2 Triticum dicoccoides | reverse complement strand
GTCATCCTCATCGCCGCCGCCCGAGGCCGCCCTCAGCCTCACCGCCGCCGCCCGAGGCCGCCCTCGACGTCACCGTCGGCGCCCTCCACCTCACCGCCGCCCGAGCCCGCCCAGGACCGCCGTTGCCCGTGCCCGAGCCCGCCCTCTCTCCCCTCTCTGTAAGTCCCCCACCCCTCCCCCTCACTCATCTCTCTCTGCATTTTAGAGAAAAAATTAGTAGAGCAAAATTAGTAGAGCAAAAGTTAGTTAGGGCAGTAGGGTTTAATTAGTGTAGATGCTGCTTGTATAGTATATAGTGATACTAGTAGATGTTAATTAGGTTAGGGCAATAGTGGTACTAGTAGATGTTAATTAGATGTTTTTCAGTTAGGGCACTAGAGTTTTGCTAGGTTAATTAGGTTAGTAGTGCTGCTAGTACTAGTGGTACAGTAGGTTAATTAGGTGATGTTAAATGAATAACCTAAATGAATGAAATTAGTAGTTAACTGAAAAAAAATTCCTTTCATCATTATAGAGCACTAAAGTTAACTGAATTTTGTTCTATTAGTAGTTAAATGAATTTTCTTCTACACTTTCTTTTTGAATTAGTTTCTGAAATTTGGACATGTGGTTGCTCGTGTATATTTGGACACTGTTTCCAGGGAATGATGCTTAGTGGCCTATGTTTTGCCGGATTGTTGATTCATTTCTTTTCCGGCAAATTTCAGGTTCTCGATTTGTCCACTTTTTAGCAAAGGTCATGCCGAAATTTTCCGTGAATTTCGGCATGACTTATGCTACAAACTAGGACATATCGAGTGCCCGTGATTTGCCGCACCAGGAAGGAGTCAATATTCCTGCAAAACAATAGGCCTTTTTAATGTCATTATTCATTTTATTAGGTCTAGAATTAATTGACTAGATTTAATCATAGGAAACATGGCTAGCAACGATGAAGGACAGGGTTCTGGTGATTGCGATGACGCCTATCGGGCGGCAGATGAATTTTTTAGCCTTACCGACGATCAACCGATGTTATTGCTGGGCCCATCGGTGGCATCGGGGACTGAGACCGACACGCAGACCGGTGCTGAGACTGAGACCGGCGCTCAGACTCAGACCGGCATCGAGACCGGCGCTGAGACTGAGACCGGCGCTGCCTCGGGGAGCAGAGCCGGTGTAGAACCGAAAGCAAAGAGGCAACGGGTTCCTACCAAACTCAGGACTACTAGAGTGGTGGTCACGAAGGTGGACGACTGCAATTTTGAGCCAACGGCGTCCGAGGAAGCGCGACGATGCTACGACAATGAAATAGGCTGCATCGTACGGACAAGCGTCACCATCAACGATGAGAAACTACGGAAGATAGAAAATATGAGGAGCTCCCTCCTAAAGAAGTTTCACCAGATATTCTTGTTCCCGGGCCGAAATGAGAATCTCTACTCCTAATGAAGCAGTTGGTAGTCTTCGCCGGTCAATTTTCGTCCCACCACTTTCGTCCGGGTTTTTTTCGCCGGTTAACCTTCGCCCACCTCCCACCACCCCGTGCAAAACCAAAAAAACATACGCCACCATCCGTCTCTCGATCCACCCGATGCGGCCACCCTATCTCCCTCGTCTAGCGATGCAACGCCGCCCCAATCTCCCCGCTCCGCCACCGCCGCCCCCCGCCTTCCACTATCACCCGCTCAGCCACCTCCACCCTCCTCTACATCGCCGGAGGAACGGGCACACCTGGCGCGCCGCCTCGAGGCCGCGCTCGAGCAGGTGAGGAGGGAGTCGGTGCGGCAGGGCGCGACCCTGGACGAGCTGAGGCGGCGGCTCGAGCGGCGGCTCGAGCGGCGGACGAGCTCCTCGTCGCCAGGCGGAGGGCCACCGAGGGCGTCGAGCGCCGCAAGGAGCAGATGCAGGCGCAGATCGAGCGGGTGCTGCCGCTCTCCAGGGCCCTCGCCGCCGCGCACCGGCAAGTGCAGGTACCTGCCTGCCCGCCCGTTTCTTCCTCTCAACGCGAGACTGGAATGCTTTGGCTATTGTGGCTGCCTGCGTTTGGTCCAATAGCATCTGTCAATAGCAAGGTCTGTACTATATACTGATACATTATGTAGCAACACTCTGTTTGTGCACTATCCTATTCATGATGTTTGCTTCATGATATAACAACAATTTTACTTCATCTTACTCTGTATACTTATGTCCTCTCTTTAGTTATACTTCTCTCGGGCTGACAAATTTCAATGCAGGCAGGGGTCTGGAAGTGCATGCCGTAGTATATACGGTGGATTTGTGAAATGGTGTATGGAAAAGTAAGTTTTCTCTTGGTTAAGGCAGAGAAATTGAATTGCTTAATATGCATGTTTTTCTATTGTAAAACGATTGAGTTTGACCCTATACTTGTAGAATGATGATGGAAGTGACAGTATGGCAGTACAGCTTGTTGACGAATTGCATTGGGATGATCTTGTTATAATCATAGCAGTGGTATGTCAATGTGATCTCTGTTGTATAACAGATATTGCTCATCGAGTCATGGTTCCATTAACACCAATCCTTAACTATATAGTGACACCGTTTTACCATTTTTATCCCAACATCTTTCCCTTATTATGTTGCTTAGTGGAATTAGGTCAGTTCAAAGCAGAAGGAAACCAGTAGCACCAGTGGGATGCGGGACACTGTTGAAACAAGCCCCCTCTTGCAGTACAGGGCCCAGGTGATTGCATTTTCATCTTTAACTTGTTTTTGGCACATATAGTACAATTTTTTTACGAATCATCAAGGAAACAAAATATCCCTCCTCTTGTGTGGACCCTCAAGTTTTGTTGTTTCAATTTTTTTAAAGTCTTGTGGCCATTTATCTCTTTAGCTGCAGCTTACTGTTTCTTGCTCTCACTCTGCACTGCACTACGTTTTCTTATATTCCAGACTGTTGTGCCAAGTCACATATTGAAAATGGAAGAGGCCATCAAAGAATTGTGAATTTGAATCCTTTGCCAGGTTAACTTGTGCAGATAGCAACCAGTTTCATGTTGTATGTTTGGACACGAGTCCTCCCATGTTCTACATGAATGATACGTCACACAGGTAGTTTTTTGGCAGTCCTGATTTTGAGGTTCTGTTAGTACTGAAATCCCAGAGTTGAGGATCGCTCTTTCAACCAACTGCAGGATAATTAGCCTTGTGGAGAAGTGGAACCACTCGGAAGGAACCCCACAGGTATATTCTGTTCCTGTTTAACACTTGCTACCTTGTTTTAAATTCTTCTGACCTGCGTCAGTGCTGCATATAGGGTTCTAAAATAGGGTTGGTTAAGCTTTGTTATGATATGCCAGTACAATAAGTTTTCACTGAACTGGATATAACATGTTTAACTAGCATCACACAATGAAGTAATTTAACTTAATTTAAAAGAGCAACAAAATTATTGCCATCTTTCTGAAAAAGGTCCAGAAAATACGAGTTTAAGCTTCCAATCCTTTGGTTTTTAGGGAACATATAGTTCAGTTTGAAGAGTTCATGATGAAAACATATTCCCGCAGCCACTGCCTCCTCGATCTACGCTAGCCTGGAGCAGCAAGGTCAGCCCCCACACTCTGCATTTTTTTCTTCAGGTCTTGGCATAGGAAACTGAAAAGGAGATGCTCCTAAAGTCACCACATTTAGGAAAACATAACAAGTC
>NC_041392.1:64171631-64192617 GCF_002162155.2 Triticum dicoccoides | reverse complement strand
ACACACACATGCAGCTTGTTGCCACACTGGCCAACTCCTAGCAAGGTATGTCCGAGGGTCGCTTGGGACTTGGGAGGTGCAGAGTGGTGAATTAGTGCATCGGGTCCCTCAGGAAGGTGTTGCGGTCAGTGGAGAGGTGGGAAGATTTGGTTGTTCCAAATGCACATATAATTTAATAAGCATATATACATCCCATGTATATGCAGCCTACAAAATATATGCATCGAAGTATTCATCTCTGCAGTTTTTAGGTTTTTCTTTTTTCTTGGTACCTTAGGCTCACATGGGTAGGAATAGGATATAAGCAAAGAGTAGCACGTTGGTTCAGGATTCATTTCTCCATCTGATATTTATCATGTTGGTTCCGGAATCTGCTTTGATGCGTAAAGTCCAGGATTATTTTCTCCACCCTGTTATTAATTCTAGGAGCATCTTACATATTTTATAAAATAAGGCATGTGCAATCATCGATCTGTTTTTGTTTTCCCTAGGAAGGGCATTGTAACTATATCATGGTCAGAACATCGACCCTGTTAGTAATTTGGTTTAAAGAGTTTTGCTTCTGTACACCTCTTAAATGTTTGCACGAATCTTGAAGTTACTAAGAGTACCAGATAACAGGTCCTGGTTCTACAAAGAACTCCTTCGTATGTGTGACCGCAAACTCTTCTTTTTCCAGTATATAATGTTCATAACATAAACTCATGCTTGCTGAATTTGATAGGTGAAATGTGGAGTAAGAGGAGACACCAGACCAAGATGCAATGAATATTTTGATTCGTGGTGATTGGGCAGATGACTATCAACACCAACTGCAGCATCGTCCATCTTGCGAGCATACTACCAAGCTGCGCAGGTATGGAAATGCCATGTTGTGTTTTTTGTGAATAACACCTTTTTATCTTCATCTTGATAAGTCACTGCATTTTGTGTTTTTGCACTGTGGTTCAGTATGAGAGATAGAATAGTTAGTGTAGGAAACTTATGTACGAGGGGCTCAGATTCAGTTAGTTTTTATGTGAGAGTGCATATGGTGTTGTTGCTACGAGTCTGCTGGTCAGTAACTTCCAGTTGGCTTCATCTACAGGGTTAAGGAGGAATTCACCAAGAAATAAAAACGGAGAAGAGGCCGTAAGTGCTACTACCAATAGCCTCAAACAAGAAAATGGATACTTTCCGTGATAATCTGTGCAATATTTCAAAAGTTTTAGCAAGTGTCTAATCATATAACGTGAATAACAAATTACTATTAGTATGAGCAATGTGCATGGTTCAGAAAAGAGTAAACAATGTGAGTTACTATTCTATTACAGTGGATATCTTCTTTTTCCAGGCCTAAGCTTAAAGAACAAGTGAGGTATTGTGACCAACACCCTGAGGAGATTGACACACTTGTAGAAGTGAAGGCTCAGTTTTCAGAGACGAAGAAATGCCGCAAAACTTCGAGAAGGTGCGTGTCTATTGTACTTTCAGTCTGATAGTGACTGATTCCTATGGGGTTATTTCCGAAACTTTGTCCTGTTTGCTTATTTCCTTACAAGTTGTAATCTAACCTTGAACTGCTTATCAATAGCTGAGCTTCAGTTAAAACTACTACAAAAACGTAAGAAAACTCTTAATATTGTTGCTCGATTTTGCAACTTCCATCTCAACCTAAGCTCGTCAGACCCACTTAGAGTATGCGAACTTCTACTGTTTGCATTGGTGATTGGCATCACCGACAATAGTTTTCTACTACAGATCTTGATCTAGCTGAAGCAGGGAGCAATGCCTAGCTGTAGATGTTGGCCCTTCTTTATGAAGATAAGTTTAGCCTTTAGGCAAAGCAAAAGTTAAAAAATTAGTGCAATTTCTTGATTGTTTTATTCTGCGTTCTTATTCCAGTACAATTTCAGAAAATTAGTACCCATTATCTTTTAAAGGGGAGATTCATAACCAACCCAAATTAGTGCCCCTTCAAAGTCACTTGGCGTTTTCTTCAAGTGGATGGCGGAGGCGGCGGCAATCACTCGAGGTGGCTGGGGCACCTCGGGCTGGGGGCTTTGCGCTGTGTCCAGGGCAGCTCCCTGGCCGTGCGGTGGCAACCGACAACCCCATCGCTGGTGGTGCTGGCAATGGTGTGCATGGTGGCGGCCGCGGATCTGGATGTGGTGGCAACCGACAACCCCATGGCTGGTGGTGCTGGCGATGGTGTGCATGGTGGCGGCCGCGGATCTGGATCCCATCCAGATCCGTCGTTGATTCTTCACGTGGATGGTCGGTGGCGCGATGAGGGCCCCGGTGAAGGGATGGAGGGTCTCCAGCGGAGTTTCGGCGGCAGCATACGTCTTTATGGAAAAGCTCCGCACGGTTCTAGCCAGCCGCGAGATAGGGACGACACGGCTTTCGGTGAAAACCGCGTCTGACTGCGGTCTTGGCGGACGATGGCGGTGTCTCCGATGTCGTTTCCTTCTCAAGGTCTTGTCGTTGCAGGTCACGTCAACTCGATCGGGATGTTCTGGGGGAAACCCTACATCTGGGTCTACCGGATCGGACAACGACGGCACCTTCGGTGTCGTTCTCCCTCCTGGGGGCATTGTTTTGGATCAAGTGCTGGCTAGAGGGGACAAGAGGGGGAACGGTGTTACATCTATTGCAAGGCGCCACGGAGTTCCGGTGACGGGCATGTGTGGATGGATATGTGCAGGATGGTGGCGTTGTCTAACGCCGTGGTGGCATTGACGATAGGCCTGGCATGGTGGATGCGTCAGTACCTGCTCTGGAGATGGATCGACATCAACAGAAGACTGCGGCGGCTGCAAGCTGAGATCGTTAATACGGATGTTAATTATGTCGAGATTGCTTGCAGATCAGCGGCGTCAGGTCTGGAGATGCGGATGCCCCTACATAGCGTGGCGCCAGTGGCACGTCGGGGATCCTTCATCACCCAAGGTAAACCTGCGCTTGACTTCCTTCCTTATTCCCCTCATGTTCCGATGTTTGTTAGCTACCATTAGATTGGATCTTGGTTCTCTATGTGAATGGTTGTACATAGTAAATTTTGGTGATCTATTTTGGACTAATGAGGTTTCTAGGGTCAATTAGTATGGCACAAACTGTGTTGGTCTTGAACGTATGTATGCTTTCTCAAATTGTATTGATTCCCTTCCAGGAACAAACGCAATCGGCACTACTACATTACTGCAGTCTGCACATGCTGTGTTGAGGGGATTGGAGGAATTGGTAGCACGCCATAAAATTTTGCTTACCTTCTCTAAAATCATGCTTGTTTCATTCATTGCTTCACATCACCAAGTTATTGGTGCGATTGAGGTATGCATCTTTTTTTAGATAATAGAAGGTATGTATCTAAACTTCTAAAGAAACACGCTATGTGAATTAACTATGTACTATATTTGACGAATTGTCGTGTAAGCTTTGTAGTTCAGAAAAATATCTTGTTTCTTACAGTACATCATGTGGTCAGCACAATGGAGAAACAAAAGAGAACATCTATCATTTAGTTCAGTAATATCATATTTTAGGCGTTGTCATTTTATGCGTGTTCAGAAAGTTCCCATATTAAATTTATCATTTCATAAATATACTATGACTCTGAAGGTTGTTTATTTTATATTATTCTTGCCCTAATTCCATCACATCATTAACAAGTTCATTGCTTCTAAGAAGTGCACCCATGTAACAAGCTTCTATAACTTGTATTTTTTTGGTACAGTCCAAGCTTGTTTGCACTACTGGATGCCGCTCCATTTAACTCCATATGCTGTTTGGTAAAAACCGATTCACGTTTTACATCCAAAAGTTGTATTCTTTGACACTACAAAATGCACGCCAATAATTCTTCATGCATTTTGTTTTATAGGTCACACTACCATATTATATATTGGAAATATTCAATAACATAGGATTCCTTTTTTACTTTATACTTACACAGATGTGCAAGAGAGAAGGTTTGCGTATGGTTCAATGCAACTAGAACAGGCTGGTGGGGGAGGGGGGTGGGGGTCGATTTATGTTCGAGAAGAAACTTTGGGTTCTCCTTTTATGATTGTACTTTTTATTTCGGAATAGGATATTCCAAAGTAGAAATATCTTATGAAAGATCTTGATGGGTAGACAACAAATATACAGGATAAGCATGTGTGGTAATGTTGGATCAATGAACGACAATTTCGGTTTCAGTTTGATTTACGCCTATGTATCATCATACCCTTAATTTTTAAAAACATAAGTTCAAAATTATATTTATATGATTTTGGGTGGGTGGGTGGAGGGGGGGAGGGTAATATTTGCCGGTCTATGCCTACCAAAAGAGCGTCATGTTACTAACAGAAGAGTGCCATGTTACTTTGTATCCTGTCATTTCAAGTCCTTGGAAATTCTAAATCATGTTCTAATGTTGGAAATGTTGTTTTTTCTTTTGCAGATTTTATAGGGGTAGAGAGTTTGTGCGAAAGTGCAGGGGCGCCGGTGGTACAGGTTGAATTGAACCCATGGAAGATTTCAACTCATAATCTTTGCTGTCAATCGTACACAAAAGTTCCTGATTTTTTTAACCTGTCTTGGAGTAAATTGCCATTTCTTTTTTAGATTGACTCATGGTAATACTAGCATGTACACACATGAATGCATGTCTGAACATTTTGATGTGATTTTGTAGATAAGAAATTACAAAGATATAAACGAACCAACCTTCTTTGTAATTATGTATTTTACTCCTTATAATTGCCAGCAAGGACTAGCTATTTTATCATATTTTCATCTAAAAGAGAACCCTGGCGTGTCACAACATCTACGACACAGTGTGGAGCAATGCAATGTCACAATGGCATTGGAGGCAATGGACTATTTTAACTCAGTGTTATAAATATGAAAGGAAACAAAGAAAGAAGACAACACATATTAGGACCACGGTATGTGTATAATATATTTCTAGAAATGCATAACCAATATGTTGATATGTCTAGACACTTGTCACTATTGTCAAATGTATGTGATAGTGAGAGAATATTAACGTAAGGTGTTTAATGTACTATCATCCATGGATAGAAAGGATATGAACCATGACAAAGAAGAGCAATCACTATGTGATAGCAATATCGGAGATGAGGTCGTAGGGTTCGCTGAAAATAGGACGCCGGAAGGGAGAATGAAGATGGTGTCATGTCTTGTTGCGGCTTTGACTAAGGAGTAAATAGAATGAAGATGGTGTCATTGTCTTGATGCAGTTTTGAGCGAGGAGTAAATAGAAAGAAACAGAGAGAAGAGAATGATTGTCTTATGTATTCCCACAATTTTTCTCACAATTCTGATATGTATCTAGAATTACATTATCTATGTATATAGAGAAGCCGAGGGTTTGCATCTTGGTGAACAAGATAAAAGATGACCACAACTTATGCCTTTGTGCTTATCTATATTTCTCTTGTGCCCGTAGCAACGCACGGGCATTCTACTAGTGATTATAAAGATCCAGATGAGGACCCGGCAATGAAGAAGGTAAACAAACACGGCATGACCAAGTTTAGCGACGCGTTGGCCGCCTGGAAAAATCGAGTGAAAGCAAGGATCATAGACAAGAAGGAACCCTACTCCGAGATTGTAAAGGATAATCCGACAATCACAGAAGAGCAGTTTCAAATATTCAAGGAGGCTTGCAAGGCCGAAGATGCCAAAAAAAGTCTAAGTACATGAAGGGGCTTCAAGAGAGGAACTTTGGGAGCCACCACCTCGGAAGCCGTGGTTACGGCGGAAAGAGGTCCAAATGGGCCAAAGAGGACGCGGAAGCCGCGAGTCTGGGCATCGCAGACCCCTTGGCGGAGTTCACCGTCCAGCAGGAGCGTGACGTCCTCAGGGCCCGGCACCGTTGGGACCCAGTGAAAAAGATTTACGAGACAACACCGGTCATTACGGAGTTCATAAGACTGCTGGTAATTTTAGTTTCTGATCAATTCGACTGCACACGTTAGTCATATTTGTAAACGATCGTTGTGCCTTTTGCAGAGAGAGCAGCACAGGATTGCGGCCGAAAGCGACTCGCCGTCAGAGGCATTGGCGAGGCCCAAGTGGGACACTCCATTCAACCGGGCGTTGAACATATTGAAACGACAACCGGTGGATACTCGACCGTCGTATGGACGCGTGCACGGTGTCGGAGACGGCGCCACGTGGAAGAAGTACTACCGTGAGACCACAGAGGAGAGAAAGGAAAGATGAAGGTTAAATGAAGAAAACATCGACAAGAGGGTTGAGATTGCGGTTGAGAAGAAATCAACTCAGACAGTCGCAACAGCGGTAGCTGCCGCAAAACAGGTGGCTGTAGATATTTCTACTACCTTGGTTCCGGTCATTTTCAATTGGACCAGGCAAAATCTAGAAAAAAAATGCAGCGGACTTTTCCCTTGCTGACTTCTTGGCGGGGAGCAGCTCGACTAGCGTTGCACCAGCACCTGCAGCTGCACCTGCTCCTGCACCGACCCCCGCACCGGACGTGCTAGGAGGTGCTTCGTCTTTGGCTGAGCTCGACGCCCTCACGGTATCTGTCACACCGGCCCCCTTCAATATAAATGTATAATCTCCCGTTTTTGTTGCCTTTCGGATGTCTCACGTCGCAGACTTTTCTTTGCAGGCCGACGAAACCCCGTGCACCATATTGTACACCATCGGCGACCAGAAGGTGGATGTGGGGAAGGCGACGATAATGGAGCCGAAGGAACCATTGTTCCACAGCCGGCCGATCCCCCCGAACGTCTTCAAGGCTTCCGTGGCCAGTGTCAAACTGGGCCACGAGAATTTGCCTCCTCTAGTACTACTAGGGGATGACAACGAGACACCGCGGCGGCTTGGTGATTGTTGCAATGCTGGGTGGGTCCTGTTGTGGCCAAAGAGTCTGCTTCGTCTGGAGGCGGCCGGGAGCACACCCACGAGCACGCAGCCTCAGCAAGGTATGAACATCAACACCCCACCTACCCAATTATCGTCGGGTGTCGGGTTGGGTGATAGCGGACGGGGTAAGGAGGAGGCTCCATTAGTCGCTGATGACGTCGCCATGGATGAGGATGAGGATGACGATGGCGCTGCTGAACAGTATGTTTATAATGGCGCCTCCTCAGGGTTTGAGCGTCATGAGTCGGTGCCTGAATTGCCGTCTCAACATATTATGGACGACCTTCCGGTAGTAAAGAAGTTTAGGAAGAGAGCGAGGAAAGGCAAAAAAAGCTGTTTTTATGATCCAACCGCCTCAGCAGCCTCGGCTTCAGGACCGTATAGATATCCCCGATGCGAATAAATGGCATATCCCCCGTCAACCAATCCTACCTGCAATAGCGCTACGGGCCAGATTCGGCGATCTAAAGAGACTTCATGACGATGTGCTGCGGGTAGAGAAAGACCTCATCGCCTCGAAAGATCCAGGATACCCACTCTACGTGGTTAACGTTCCGCGGCAAATGTCGTACGTCGACAACTTCCCCGCGGATAAGTTCTTCCTCCGATTCGATTACATATTCGACATGTTTCACGTGAAGAAGCTGGATTTTACGTTTGTCCGCCTTTATGCCTTGCACATGAACTACATCATCGGGGTTGAGCAGGTATCTCATATCTGTGTCGCTGACCCATACTACATGCACGAGGGCTTTTTGGGAGTCTGCGCAAATCACCGTGAATACGCGAGGGATTACATCGTCAGTTTCATGCTCGCCAATAAGGACAAGGGGGCGATTCTCGTGCCTTATCATCCCGTGTAAGTCATCCGCGCTGCTATCCTTCGTCCTTCAATTTCAATCATTCATTTGCACGGTGGAGGCTAATTAATTTGAGGACTTATTTTGCGCAGCGGCGGGCGCGCCGTCCTCATCATCCTCTACCCCCGATTCTCCCACGCTCTTTATTTGGACTCGTTGAAGAACATTCACAAAAAGGATTACACCCACATCAAGGATGTTCTCGACAGTGCTATGTATTACTACCAATCAATGGGTGGAGAGGTCAGGGACAAGAAGATAAGGGGCGGCAGGGTCGCCTTCGGCCATAAGACCGACTTCTGCTGCATCCAGCAACCGAACGATTCTCTTAATGATGGATTCTATGTCCTACACCACATGCTGGAGTACAGACGGGATCACCAGAACCTTCGCATGGCACCTTCTTCTGGTGATGCCCATATTCTACAATGGGCAAAGGACATAGGAGATATCGACGATCATCGACTTCGAGCTGAGTTCTATAACATCCAGCGCGAACTTTCCCAAATCATCATGAAGGAGGTCATCGGAAAAACAGGGATGTTCTACGGAGAAGGACAAATGTCGCGAGAAGACGTCCGAACATGGATAGCCTCTCAGCGTCTCGACATGAAGCCTTTCACTAGGCTCGGGGACTATCTCCCTGACTTGGATGGATGAAACGACATGTTAGAGTGATTGTCGATATATGACAATGTGTCCGTTTAGTCCATACTTTCTGTATGACAAAACTTTGAGTTATGCACGGTGAAACTTTATTTGTGATGTAATTAAACCGTCCTCCTCCTCGACTAGCGAAAATCACTCTAGTTAGGGCATTCTGGGGTACGATGAACTTTGTTATTTATGCTTATGATAAGTTGTTTCTATTTTTGCCAAGTATGTCTCTTTCTGTTGCTCAACTATATATGTTGCATATCATCGACTCATGTGATGATGCACGTGCATAGATCATAGATGCACTAGTAGAAAACAGGGCTATGGTCCAGGCCGGCTCAGCCCATTAGTCCCGGTTCAGTGTAGAACCGGGACTAATGTGGGCATTGGTCCCGATTCGTGAGCCCAGGGGGCCGGCCGTACCACGTGGGCCATTGGTCCCGGTTCGTCTGGACCTTTTGGTCCCGGTTGGTGGGACGAACCGGGACCAATGGGCCTCGCTCCTGGCCCACCACCATTGGTCCCGGTTGGTGGCCTGAACCGGGACCAAAGGCTCCCCTTTAGTCCCGGTTCTTGCCACAAACCGGGACCAATGAGGTGCCTATATATACCCTCGCCCGCGAGCAGAGCACTCCAGTGCTCTGTTTTTCTCTGGCCGGCGAGAGGAGGGGTTTGTGGTGCTCTAGCTCACCTCCTATGCACATGAGGTGTTCGATGGAATGCCCGAGCCACACTACTTAAACTTTCTCCTCTCAAAGCTCGACCTCCAAGCTCCATTTTCCTCGAGATTTGTCTAGATTTAGCGGTCCGTCACGCCCCGTCCCCGTCTTCACCGCCGCCGATCACCCGCGCTGATCTCATCACCGACACCACCGTGGTGAGCCTCTTGTTCTTATCTTCTTTCTGAAAGGAAAAATATTCTTACTTGTCTGTTTAGATAGATACTTGTATCATTTTCTTACATTTATTATTGCATCTTATATAGTGCGATGGTTTTGGTATCCGCCCCCGTCGGCCCTCGTCCTGTCTATGATTCAGATTTGGTATGTATATTATCTTCATAACTATTGGTTCATTTATTGTTTATGAAAATTATGCCGACCAACGTACCATAGATTTTATTTATCTAGGATGTATGTGAATCGGAAATGCCAACCGACCCTATTGTCGAGAGGTTAAATTTAGTTGAAGAAGAAAACAATTTGTTGAAGGAAAAAATAAAAAAAATTGAGGAGGAGAAGATGATATTGGAGTTGCATGTTGCGGATGTCGTCGATGATCACAAGATCAAGATGGATGCAATGCGCTTGAAGATTAGAAAGATTAGAAAATATGCCATTCATACCGAGGCTTGGTATCATTATGCCGTTGGATCAATTGTTACCTTGGTTGCGATTATGATCGCATTTGTTTTCGCATTGAAATGTTTTACATAGTTTCAATGTATGGTTTAATTAATTAGATGCTCTGGAGAGCTATATGTTGTTAGATGAGAACTATGTATGCACTTTGGTTTTAATGTGATGATGAACTTCTATTAATTTGGACACTTAATTATATATAATGCACGCAGATGAACCGGCAATGGATGTACGGTGACAGACACACCCGCGAGTACATTAAGGGCGTGCATGAGTTTCTCGATGCGGCTGAGGAAAACAAGGAGAATGGTTTTATGTGTTGTCCATGCACTGAATGTGGGAATACGAGGTCTTACTCTAACCGGAAAATCCTTCACTCCCACCTGCTTTACAGGGTTTCATGCCACACTATAATGTTTGGACGAGGCATGGAGAAATAGGGGTTATGATGGAAGACGGCGAAGAAGAAGAGTACGATGACAACTATGTGCCCCCTGAATACGGTGATGCTGCAACGGGGGGAGCTGGTGAAGATCAAGAGGAACCAGACGATGTGCCCAATGATGCTGCCACGGGTGAAGCTGCTGAAGATAAAGAGGAACCAGACGATGTGCCCGATGATGATGATCTCCGCTGGGTCATTGTCGATGCAAGGACGCAATGCATTAGTCAAAAGGAGAAGCTGAAGTTCGATCGCATGTTAGAGGATCACAAAAAAGGGTTATACCCCAATTGCGAAGATGGCAACACAAAGCTCGGTACCGTACTGGAATTGCTGTAGTGGAAGGCAGAGAATGCTGTGGCTGACAAATGATTTGAGAAGCTATTGAAAATATTGAAGAAGAAGCTTCCAAACGATAACGAATTGCCCGACAGTACATACGCAGCAAAGAAGGTCGTATGCCCTCTAGGATTGGAGGTGGAGAAGATACATGCATGCCCTAATGACTGCATCCTCTACCGCGGTGCCTACAAGGATCTGAACGAATGCCCGGTATGCGGTGCGTTGCGGTATAAGATCAGACGAGATGACCCTGGTGATGTTGACGGTGAGCCCCTCAGGAAGAGGGTTCCTGCGAAGGTGATGTGGTATGCTCCTATAATACCACGGTTGAAACGTCTGTTCAGAAACGAAGAGCATGCCAAGTTGATACGATGGCACAGCGAGAACCGAAAGAAAGATGGGAAGTTGAGAGCACCCGCTGACGGTCGCAGTGGAGAAAAATCGAGAGAAAGTACTGGGATGAGTTTGCAAAGGACCCAAGGAATGTATGGTTTGCTTTAAGCGCGGATGGCATTAATCCTTTCGGGGAGCAGAGCAGCAATCACAGCACCTGGCCCGTGACTCTATGTATGTATAACCTTCCTCCTTGGATGTGCATGAAGCGGAAGTTCATTATGATGCCAGTTCTCATCCAAGGCCCTAAGCAACCCGGCAACGAAATTGATGTGTACCTCAGGCCATTAGTTGAAGAACTTTTACAGCTGTGGAATGGAAACGGTGTACGTACGTGGGATGAGCACAGACAGGAGGAATTTAACCTTAAAGCATTGCTGTTCGTGACCATCAACGATTGGCCCGCTCTCAGTAACCTTTCAGGACAGACAAACAAAGGATACCACGCATGCACGCACTGTTTAGATGACACTGAAAGTATATACCTGGACAAATGCAGGAAAAATGTGTACCTGGGCCATCGTCGATTTCTTCCGACCAATCATCAATGTCGAAAGAAAGGCAAGCATTTCAAAGGCGAGGCAGATCACCGGAAGAAGCCCGCCATGCGCACCGGTGATCACGTGCTTGCTATGGTCAATGATTTACACTACGTAATTGTTGGGGAACGTTGCAGAAAACAAAAAATTTCCTACTCGTTTCACCAAGATCATCTAGGAGTTCATCTAGCAATGAGTCATCTAATGCATCTACATACCTTTGTAGATGGCGCACGGAAGCGTTCAAAAGAACGGTGATGATGTAGTCGTACTCGATGTGATCCAAATCACCGATGACCAGCGCCGAACGGACGACACCTCCGCGTTCAACACACGTACGGGACGGGAGACGTCTCCTCCTTCTTGATCCAGCAAGGGGGGGAGGAGAGGTTGATGAAGATCCAGCAGCACGACGGCGTGGTGGTGGATGCAGGGCGTCACAGAAGCAGGGCTTCGCCAAGACTACGAGGGAGAGACGTAACGGGGGGAGATGGAGGCGCCAAGGGCTGGTCTGAAATCCCTCCTCTCTCCCCCCACTATATATAGGAGGGCCAAGGGGGGGGGGTGCGCAGCCTAGGAGATCAGATCTCCTAGGTGCGGCGGCCAGGGGAGGGTTTCCCTCCCCACAAAGGCACCTCGGGGTGCCTTCCACCACTTGGACTCCTCCTTGGTGGAACCCTAGGCGCATGGGCCTATAGGGGCTGGCGCCCCAGCCCACTATGGGCTGGGTTCCCTCCTATTTCAGCCCATGGGGCCCTCCGAGATAGGTGGCCCCACCCGGTGGACCCCCGGGACCCTTCCGGTGGTCCCGGTACAATACCGATGACCCCGAAATTTGTGCCGATGCCCGAAACAGCACTTCCTATATATAATTCTTTACCTCCGGACCATTCCGGAACTCCTCATGACGTCCAGGATCTCATCCGAGACTCCGAACAACATTCGGGTTTCTGCATATACATATCTTCACAACCCTAGCGTCACCGAACCTTAAGTGTGTAGACCCTACGGGTTCGGGAGACAAGCAGACATGCTCCACGATGATCTCATCGGATGAACCACGATGTCGAGGATTCAATCAACCCCGTATGCAATTCCCTTTGTCAATCTATATATTACTTGCCCGAGATTCGATCGTCGGTATCCCAATACCTCGTTCAATCTCGTTACCGGCAAGTCACTTTACTCGTACCGTAATGCATGATCCCGTGACCAGACACTTGGTCACTTTGAGCTCATTATGATGATGCATTACTGAGTGGGCCCAGTGATACCTCTCCGTCAAACGGAGTGACAAATCCCAGTCTTGATCCATGTCAACCCAACAGACACTTTCGGAGATACCCGTAGTGTACCTTTATAGTCACCCAGTTACTTGTGACGTTTGGCATACCCAAAGCACTCCTACGGTATCCGGGAGTTACACGATCTCATGGTCTAAGGAAAAGATACTTTGACATTGGAAAACTCTAGCAAACAAACTATACGATCTTGTGCTATGTTTAGGATTGGGTCTTGTCCATCACATCATTCTCCTAATGATGTGATCTCGTTACCAATGACATCCAATGTCCATAGTCAGGAAACCATGACTATCTATTGATCAACGAGCTAGTCAACTAGAGGCTTACTAGGGACATGTTGGTGTCTGTTATTCACACATGTATTACGATTTCCGGATAACACAATTATAGCATGAATAAAGACAATTATCATGAACAAGGAAATATAATAATAATGCTTTTATTATTGCCTCTAGGGCATATTTCCAACAGTCTCCCACTTGCACTAGAGTCAATAATCTAGTTACATTGTAATGAATCAAACACCCATGGAATTCTGGTGTTGATCATGTTTTGCTCTAGGGAGAGGTTTAGTCAACGGATCCGCTGTATTCAGGTCCGTATGTACTTTACAAATCTCTATGTATCCATTTTGAACATTTTCACGAATGGAGTTGAAGCGACGCTTGATGTGCCTTGTCTTCTTGTGAAACCTGGGCTCCTTGGCAAGTGCAATAGCTCCAGTGTTGTCACAAAAGAGTTTGATCGGCCCCGACGCATTGGGTATGACTCCTAGGTCGGTGATGAACTCCTTCACCCATATTGCTTCATGTGCTGCCTCCGAGGCTGCCATGTACTCCGCTTCACATGTAGATCCCGCCACGACGCTCTGCTTGCAGATGCACCAGCTCACTGCTCCACCATTCAACATATACACGTATCCGGTTTGTGACTTAGAGTCATCCAGATCTGTGTCGAAGCTACCGTCGATGTAACCCTTTACGACGAGCTCTTCGTCACTTCCATAAACGAGAAACATTTCCTTAGTCCTTTTCAGGTACTTTAGGATATTCTTGACCGTTGTCCAGTGTTCCTTGCCGGGATTACTTTGGTACCTTCCTACCAAACTTACGGCAAGGTTTACATCAGGTCTGGTACACAGCATGGCATACATAATAGAACCTATGGCTGAGGCATAGGGGATGACACTCATCTCTTCTATTTCTTCTGCCGTGGTCGGACATTGAGCTGAGCTCAATTTCACACCTTGTAATACAGGTAAGAACCCCTTCTTAGAATGATCCATATTTAACTTCTTCAATATCTTATCAAGGTATGTGCTTTGTGAAAGACCTATGAGGTGTCTTGATCTATCTCTATAGATTTTGATGCCTAATATATAAGCAGCTTCTCCAAGGTCCTTCATTGAAAAACTCTTATTCAAGTAGGCCTTGATGCTGTCCAAGAGTTCTATATCATTTCCCATCAAAAGTATGTCATCTACATATAATATGAGAAATGCTACAGAGCTCCCACTCACTTTCTTGTAAACGCAGGCTTCTCCATAAGTCTGCGTAAACCCAAACGCTTTGATCATCTCATCAAAGCGAATGTTCCAACTCCGAGATGCTTGCACCAGCCCATAAATCGAGCGTTGGAGCTTGCACACCTTGTCAGCGTTCTTAGGATCGACAAAACCTTCCGGCTGCATCATGTACAATTCTTCCTTAAGGAAACCATTAAGGAATGCCGTTTTGACGTCCATTTGCCATATTTCATAATCGTAGAATGCTTCAATTGCTAACATGATTCGGACGGACTTTAGCTTCGCTACTGGTGAGAAAGTCTCATCGTAGTCAACCCCTTGAACTTGTCGATAACCCTTAGCGACAAGCCGAGCTTTATAGGTGGTCACATTACCATCCGCGTCTGTCTTCTTCTTAAATATCCATTTATTCTCTATTGCTCGCCGTTCAACGGGCAAGTCAGTCAAAGTCCATACTTCGTTTTCATACATGGATCCTATCTCAGATTTCATGGCTTCTAGCCATTTGTCGGAATCCGGGCCCGCCATCGCTTCTTCATAGTTCGAAGGTTCACCGTTGTCTAACAACATGATTTCCAAGACAGGGTTGCCGTACCACTCTGGTGCGGAACGTGTCCTTGTGGACCTTCGAATCTCAGTAGGAGCTTGATCAGAAGTATCTTGATCATTAACTTCCTCTCTAGTCGGTGCAGGCACCTCAGGAACATTTTCTTGAGTTGCGCCATTTGCTGGTTCAAGAGGTAATACTTCATCAAGCTCTACTTTCCTCCCACTTACTTCTTTCGAGAGAAACTCTTTCTCTAGAAAGGACCCATTCTTGGCAACAAAGATCTTGCCTTCGGATCTGAGGTAGAAGGTGTACCCAATAGTTTATTTTGGGTATCCTGTGAAGACGCATTTTTCCGACTTGGGTTCGAGCTTCTCAGGTTGAAGTTTCTTCACATAAGCATCGCATCCCCAAACTTTTAGAAACGACAGCTTAGGTTTCTTCCCAAACCATAATTCATACGGTGTCGTCTCAACGGATTTCGACGGAGCCCTATTTAAAGTGAATGCGGCAGTCTCTAAAGCATAGCCCCAAAAAGATAGCGGTAAATCAGTAAGAGACATCATAGACCGCACCATATCCAATAAAGTGCGATTACGACGTTCGGACACACCGTTACGTTGAGGTGTTCCAGGCGGTGTGAGTTGTGAAACTATTCCACATTTTCTTAAGTGTGTACCAAATTCGTGACTCAAGTATTCTCCTCCATGATCTGATCGTAGAAACTTGATTTTCCTGTCACGTTGATTCTCAACCTCACTCTGAAATTCCTTGAACTTTTCAAAGGTTTCAGACTTGTGTTTCATTAAGTAGACATACCCATATCTACTTAAGTCATCAGTGAGGGTGAGAACATAACGATAGCCACCGCGAGCCTCAACACTCATTGGACCGCACACATCAGTATGTATGATTTACAATAAGTCGGTTGCTCGCTCCATTGTTCCTGAGAACGGAGTCTTGGTAATTTTACCCATAAGGCATGGTTCGCACGTGTCAAATGATTCATAATCAAGAGACTCTAAAAGTCCATCTGCATGGAGTTTCTTCATGCGTTTGACACCTATGTGACCAAGGCGGCAGTGCCACAAGTATGTGGAACTATCATTATCAACCTTACATCTTTTGATACTCACATTATGAACATGTGTAGCATTACGTTCGAGACTCATTAAGAATAAACCATTCACCATAGGAGCATGACCATAAAACATATCTCTCATATAAATGGAACAACCATTATTCTCAGATTTAAATGAGTAGCCATCTCGAATTAAACGAGATCCCGATACAATGTTCATGCTCAAAGCTGGCACTAAATAACAATTATTGAGGTTTAAAATTAATCCCGTAGGTAAATGTAGAGGCAGCGTGCCGACGGCGATCACATCGACCTTGGAACCATTCCCGACGCGCATCGTCACCTCGTCCTTCGCCAGTCTCCGTTTATTCCGCAGCTCCTGCTGTGAGTTACAAATATGAGCAACGGCACCGGTATCAAATACCCAGGAGTCACTACGAGTACTGGTAAGGTACACATCAATCACATGTATATCACATATACCTTTTGTTTTGCCGGCCTTCTTGTCCGCTAAGTATTTAGGGCAGTTCCGCTTCCAGTGACCGTTTCCCTTGCAATAAAAGCACTCAGTCTCAGGCTTGGGTCCATTCTTTGGCTTCTTCCCAGCAGCTTGCTTGCCGGGCGCGGCAACTTCCTTGCCGTCCTTCTTGAAGTTCTTTTTACCCTTGCCTTTCTTGAACTTAGTGGTTTTATTGACCATCAACACTTGATGTTCTTTCTTGACTTCTACCTCCGCTGATTTCAGCATTGAGAACAACTCAGGAATGGTCTTTTGCATCCCCTGCATGTTGAAGTTCATCACAAAGCTCTTGTAGCTTGGTGGAAGCGACTGGAGGATTCTGTCAATGACCGCATCATCCGGGAGATTAACTCCCAGCTGAGACAAGCGGTTATGTAACCCAGACATAGTGAGTATGTGCTCACTGACAGAACTATTTTCCTCCATCTTACAGCTGAAGAACTTATCGGAGACTTCGTATCTCTCGATCCGGGCATGAGCTTGAAAAACCATTTTCAGCTCTTCGAACATCTCATATGCTCCATGTCTCTCAAAATGTTTTTGGAGCCCCGGCTCTAAGCTGTAAAGCATGCCGCACTGAACGAGGGAGTAGTCGTCAACACGTGTCTGCCAAGTGTTCATAACGTCTTGGTTCTGTGGGACGGGAGGATCACCTAGCGGTGCTTGTAGGACATAATCTTTCTTGGCAGCTATGAGGATGATCCTCAGGTTCCGGACCCAGTCCGTATAGTTACTGCCATCGTCTTTCAGCTTGGTTTTCTCTAGGAACGCGTTGAAGTTGAGGACTACGTGGGCCATTTGATCTACAAGACATAGTGTAAAATATTTTAGACTAAGTTCATGATAATTAAGTTCATCTAATCAAATTATTAATGAACTCCCACTTAGATTAGACATCCCTCTAGTCATCTAAGTATTACATGATCCGAGCTGACTAGGCCGTGTCCGATCATCACGTGAGACGGACTAGTCAACGTCGGTGAACATCTTCATGTTGATCGTATCTTCTATACGACTCATGCTCGACCTTTCGGTCTTCTGTGTTCCGAGGCCATGTCTGTACATGCTAGGCTCGTCAAGTTAACCCTAAGTGTTTTGCATGTGTTCCGAGGCCATGTCTGTACATGCTAGGCTCGTCAACACCCGTTGTATGTGAACGTAAGGATCCATCACACCCGATCATCACGGCGTGCTTAGAAACGACGAACTTTAGGAACGGTGCACAATTAGGGGAGAACACTTCTTGAAATTGTTATGAGGGATCATCTTATTTACTACCGTCGTTCTAAGTAAACAAGATGCAAAACATGATAAACATCACATGCAATCAAATAATAAACGTGACATGATATGGCCAATATCACATAGCTCCTTTGATCTCCATCTTGGGGCTCCATGATCATCTTGTAACCGGCTTGACACCATGATCTCCATCATCATGATCTCCATCATCGTGTCTCCATGAAGTTGCTCGCCAACTATTACTTCTACTACTATGGCTAACGCGTTTAGCAATAAAGTAAAGTAATTTACATGGCGTTTCTCGATGACACGCAGGTCATATAAAAGAATAAAGACAACTCCTATGGCTCCTACCTGTTCTCATACTCATCGACATGCAAGTCGTGATTCCTATTACAATAGCATGAACATCTCATACATCACATATAGATCATTCATCATTCATCACAACTTTGGCCATATCATATCACAAACCACTTGCTGCAAAAACAAGTTAGACGTCCTCTAATTGTTGTTGCAAGTTTTACGTGGCTGAATTAGGGTTCTAGCAAGAACGTCTTCTTACCTATGTTAAAGCCACAACGTGATTTGTCAACTTCTATTTACCCTTCATAAGGACCCTGTTCATCGAATCCGCTCCAACTAAAGTGGGAGAGACAGACACCCGCCAGCCACCTTATGCAACTAGTGCATGTTAGTCGGTGGAACCGGTCTCACGTAAGCGTACGTGTAAGGTTGGTCCGGGCCGCTTCATCCCACAATACCGCTGAAGCAAGAAAAGACTAGTAACGGCAAGAAAGTTGACAAATCCACGCCCACAACTAATTGTGTTCTACTCGCGCAAGAAGAACTACGCATAGACCTAGCTGATGATGCCACTGTTGGGGAACGTTGCAGAAAACAAAAATTTTCCTACTCGTTTCACCAAGATCATCTAGGAGTTCATCTAGCAACGAGTCATCTAATGCATCTACATACCTTTGTAGATGGCGCACGGAAGCGTTCGAAAGAACGGTGATGATGTAGTCGTACTCGACGTGATCCAAATCACCGATGACCAGCGCCGAACGGACGGCACCTCCGCGTTCAACACACGTACGGGACGGGAGACGTCTCCTCCTTCTTGATCCAGCAAGGGGGGAGGAGAGGTTGATGAAGATCCAGCAGCACGACGGCGTGGTGGTGGATGCAGGGCGTCACAGAAGCAGGGCTTCGCCAAGACTACGAGGGAGAGACGTAACGGGGGGAGATGGAGGCGCCAGGGGCTGGTCTGAAATCCCTCCTCTCCCCCCACTATATATAGGAGGGCCAAGGGGGGGTGCGCAGCCTAGGAGATCGGATCTCCTAGGTGCGGCGGCCAGGGGAGGGTTTCCCTCCCCCCAAAGGCACCTCGGGGTGCCTTCCACCACTTGGACTCCTCCTTGGTGGAACCCTAGGCGCATGGGCCTATAGGGGCTGGCGCCCCAGCCCACTATGGGCTGGGTTCCCTCCTATTTCAGCCCATGGGGCCCTCCATGGTAGGTGGCCCCACCCGGTGGACCCCCGGGACCCTTCCGGTGGTCCCGGTACAATAACGATAACCCCGAAATTTGTCCCGATGCCCGAAACAGCACTTCCTATATATAATTCTTTACCTCCGGACCATTCCGGAACTCCTCGTGACGTCCGGGATCTCATCCGGGACTCCGAACAACATTCGGGTTTCTGCATATACATATCTTCACAACCCTAGCGTCACCGAACCTTAAGTGTGTAGACCCTACGGGTTCGGGAGACAAGCAGACATGACCAAGACGACTCTCCGGTCAATAACCAATAGCGGGATCTGGATACCCATGTTGGCTCCCACATGCTCCACGATGTCGAGGATTCAATCAACCCCGTATGCAATTCCCTTTGTCAATCGATATATTACTTGCCCGAGATTCGATCGTCGGTATCCCAATACCTCGTTCAATCTCGTTACCGGCAAGTCACTTTACTCGTACCGTAATGCATGATCCCGTGACCAGACACTTGGTCACTTTGAGCTCATTATGATGATGCATTACCGAGTGGGCCCAGTGATACCTCTCCGTCAAACGGAGTGACAAATCCCAGTCTTGATCCATGTCAACCCAACAGACACTTTCGGAGATACCCGTAGTGTACCTTTATAGTCACCCAGTTACGTTGTGACGTTTGGCATACCCAAAGCACTCCTACGGTATCCGGGAGTTACACGATCTCATGGTCTAAGGAAAAGATACTTTGACATTGGAAAACTCTAGCAAACAAACTATACGATCTTGTGCTATGTTTAGGATTGGGTCTTGTCCATCACATCATTCTCCTAATGATGTGATCTCGTTACCAATGACATCCAATGTCCATAGTCAGGAAACCATGACTATCTATTGATCAACGAGCTAGTCAACTAGAGGCTTACTAGGGACATGTTGGTGTCTGTTATCCCGGATAACACAATTATAGCATGAATAAAGACAATTATCATGAACAAGGAAATATAATAATAATGCTTTTCTTATTGCCTCTAGGGCATATTTCCAACAGTAATCTTTGGAAAGGGTCCCGGTGGACTAGCTGTTCCGAATGACGCTGAGGGACACGCACCCATGTGGAAGAAGAAATCTATATATTGGGACCTACCCTACTGGAAAGACCTAGAGGTCCGCTCCTCAATCGACGTGATGCACGTGACGAAGAACCTTTGCGTGAACCTGCTAGGCTTCTTGGGCGTGTATGGGAAGACAAAAGATACACCTGAGGCACGAGAGGACCTGCAACTTTTGCACGAAAGAGACGGCATGCCTCCGAAGCAGTATAAAGGTCCTGCCAGCTACACTCTTATGAAAGAAGAGAAAGAAATCTTCTTTGAATGCCTGCTCAGTATGAAGGTCACGACTGGCTTCTCGTCGAATATAAAGGGAATAATAAATATGCCAGAGAAAAAGTTTCAGAACCTAAAGTCTCATGACTGCCACGTGATTATGACGCAACTGCTTCCGGTTGCATTGAGGGGGCTTCTACCGGAAAACGTCCGATTAGCCATTGTGAAGCTATGTGCATTCCTCAATGCAATCTCTCAGAAGGTGATCGATCCAGAAATCGTACCAAGGCTAAGGAGTGATGTGGCGCAATGTCTTGTCAGTTTCGAGCTGGTGTTCCCACCATCCTTCTTCAATATCATGACGCACGTCCTAGTTCATCTAGTCGACGAGATTGTCATCCTGGGGCCCGTATTTCTACACAATATGTTCCCCTTTGAGAGGTTCATGGGAGTCCTAA
>NC_041392.1:64168931-64169654 GCF_002162155.2 Triticum dicoccoides | reverse complement strand
TAAAGTTATTCATAAACTAGTGATTCACACAAATTTTTAAAAATTCAAATTTAAACTATTTAAAATTTAAAGCTAATGGCACTAACAGAAAGTTTATAATTTTTGTGACCTAAAAGCAAAAAGAAATCACTAAAAAACTGTAAGTATTTAGTTGTAAGTAGAAATAAAATATAAATAGAAAAAAATTCTAATTTTATAGTAAAGTTATTCATCAACTAGTGATTCACACAAATTTTTAAAAATTCAAATTTAAACTATTTAAAATTTAAAACTAATGGCACTAACAGAAAATTTATAATTTTTGTGACCTAAAAGCAAAAAGAAATCACTAAAAAACTGTAAGTATTTAGTTTTAAGTAGAAATAAAAAAATAAAAAACCAAAAAAATATAGAAATAAAAAAGAAAAAACCAAAAAAAATGCCACCTACTGGGCCTCCACGGCCTGAATACGACTAGAAACTCTACATGGGCCAGGATTCAGGCCCGCAGAAGGCCCAATAGGCCCACAGGCAAAGCAGTGTCAAATTAGGCCCAGAGGCCTGCTATTCAGAGGAGTTCGAGAGGGGGGAGGCAGCAGAGCTTATAAACCAGTGCCGGGCGCTCTCAACTAGCGATGTGGGACTAAACTTATGGGCGCGGGCAGCACAAGGGCATTGGTCCCGGTTGGTGGCACCAACCGGGACTAAAGGGGGGAATTGGTCACGGTTCGTGGCACCAACCGC
>NC_041392.1:64168142-64168921 GCF_002162155.2 Triticum dicoccoides | reverse complement strand
CGCCCCGGCCCGCCGTCGCCGTCGCCCGCGTCTCCTACCCCAAGCGCGCGCCCACTGCCCCGTCGCCATCCTCGCCGCCGACTCCGCGGTCCTCCTCTGGTCCGGCCGGCGCCCTAGATTTTTTTCGTATATATATGCTTATTTTTCATATATATATGCTTGTTTTTTATATATATGTATACATATGTTCTCTGTGTATATATCTATGTTCATGTATATATGCAAAAGATTAGGATTAGAAGAGGGAGAAGAATATTAGGATTTTTTATATATATGTATACATATG
This sequence comes from Triticum dicoccoides, assembly GCF_002162155.2. Taxonomy (NCBI): domain Eukaryota; kingdom Viridiplantae; phylum Streptophyta; class Magnoliopsida; order Poales; family Poaceae; genus Triticum; species Triticum dicoccoides. Next base: position 64,168,635 of record NC_041392.1, on the reverse strand, counting down.
TTCTCTGTGTATATATATATCTAGCTATGTTATATATGCAAAAGATTAGGATTAGAAAAATTAGGATTTTTTTCTGTTCATAGATTTTTTTGGTGATATTAATTATTGTAAATATGAAAATGTTTGTATATTCATATGAACAAATGAATTAGAAGAGGGAGAAGAAGAGGGGGTCGAGGGTCGTCGAACATGAGAGGAGGGAGAGGATAAAAAATGAAGAGGAATAAGAAAAGAAAAAAGAGGAGAAGAAAGAATAGAGGAGAAGATCTTCTGCTCTATTCTTTCTTCTCCTCTTTTTTTCTTCTTCTTCCTCTTTTTTTTATCGGGAACGAGGGTCGTCGAGGGTCGCCGAGCGGTAGAGGAAGAAGAGGATAAAATAGAAGAGAAAGAAAAAAAAAGAGAGGGGTCGACGGTCGCCTAGGGGTTGAGGGTCGAGAGGGGGTCTAGGGTCGCCGAGAGGGGAGAGGAAGACGAGGAGAAAATAAATAAGAAG
>NC_041392.1:64164452-64167258 GCF_002162155.2 Triticum dicoccoides | reverse complement strand
TTCATGAGAGAGGCGAGGAAGAAGGGGAAGAAGAGGGAGAAGAAGAGGAGAGGAAGAAGAGGAAGTCTTCTCCTCTATTCTTTCTTTTCTTCTTTTTTCTTCTTCTTCTTCCTCTTTATTTTATCGAGAACGAGGGTCGTCGAGAGGTCGAGGAGCGGTAGAGGAGAAACCCTAAATAGAAAGTATCGTCGTTGTGAGATACATGTACCGTCGGTGTCGGACACTACACCCACATCCCACAAGTGGCGCGGGCTTCGACGCCCACGTCACTTGTGGGACGTGGATGTAGTGTCCGACACCGAAGGCCACATGTATCTCACACCCACGAAACTTGCTAGCTATTTAGGGTTTCCTCTACCGAAAAGAAGAGGAGAAATAAATAAGAAGAAGAAAAAAGAAGAAAAAGAAGAGGAGAAGAAGAAAGGAATAGTGGAGAAGAAGAGAAAATAGAATATATTCTATTTTCTCTTTTCTCCACTATTCCTTTCTTCTTCTCCTCTTTTTTTTCTTCTTTTCTTCTTCTTCTTCTTCTACTTCTTCTTCTTCTTCTTCTTCTTCTTCTTCTTCTTCTTATTAGCCGGAAGTAGAGAGAGGTTTCCTAGTGTCAAAGTATTGAAGAAATCCATGCCTTCATCATTAGCCGGAAGTAACCAGGGCATGTTGGTACGAAGTTCTGCAAAGTTATTCTGGAATGGAGTCCCGGATAGAATAATCCGCTTTTTGGTACGAATTCAGCAAAGGCCTTCCAAATAGCGATATTCGGAAGGCTCTTGCTAAACTTTGTACCAAAAGGCGGATTATCCTATCTGGGAGTCCATTCCAGAACAACTTTGAAGAGCTTCGTACCATCATGCACATGTTACTTTCGCCTAATGATGAAGACATGGTTTTGTTGAATCCTGAGACACTACGCAACCTCCCGACCCCTCGGCGATCCTATCGAACATGAGAGGAAGAAGAGGATAAAAAAAGAAGAGGAAGAAGAAAAAAAGAAGAAACAACGACGAGCTGGGAAACAAATTGCCCAGCTCGGCGAACAAGCGAAGCAATCGTGCCCCCCGCTCAAGGTGCCTAGCCACAACGTCGATAATGATCCGAGGATGGTGCCCGGTTATGGCAATCCTGCAGATTACCTGCCCGACGAAGTACATTATGACCCCATGGACGTGCAGATACAAAGATACGAGTACGGGAAGCCTCTCGTCAAAGATGAAAGATCTCTATCAATGATGATGCGAAGATTGCATGATTGGTACTTGAAAATCTGCAGAGACTCTGGGGGGAGGAGTACTTTGTATGCGAGAGTTAAACCGGAGCATGACCTCGTTGGAATTGATCTGTTGCCTGTTCCATTTGAGGAGTTCTATCAGTTCTTCAATCAATTGGCCCTCGATAAAGCAACTGTCACCTGCTACTGTCTGTAAGTAGTACTACTTCTGTCATTAAGTTTCTCTATATAGCTTAGCTCTTTCATTGCATGTATTTATAATCATCCTCACTATATTATGCAGATTGAAGATCATCGAATTGAAGAAAAGACAAGTCGGTGATATTGGGTTCATTAACACAAATCTCATAGATGCAACTCAGGTTAAATTTCATGCCGCAGAAACCGAGGCCAGCATGCTAGAATCGTTGATAATAAATCAAAACAAAGATATAATACTCTTTCCTTACAACTTCAAGTGAGTGTTACTGTCTTGTGCGTATTCGGTTTCCCTTATATATTAGTCAAGGTTATAGTAATGTAATTGATGAGTTATGCATGCGTGTGCAGTTTCCACTATATTCTCCTACATATTAAGCTTGAGCAGGGACTAGTAACCGTCTTAGACTCAAGACGAAAAGATCCCAAGGACTATGCAGACATGACTCAAATACTCGAGAAGTAAGTTAAATCGATCATTATCCACCATATCAGCAACTTTGTTCATTTCCTGATATATCAAGTAATTGTTTTCTTTGTCTGGCAGGGTTTGGAGAAAATTCACCAGAAAAGCTCCGGGACTGCCGAAGGAGCTGCAATTTAGACACCCGAAAGTAAGTACTAGCTATAGTAGCATTTTAAGCGCATCTACTAGTCATTCAAGCGCTAGTTTCATCAATACCATTTGGCATTCTTGCTTATCAGTTTGATTAACCTCTATTTCTTGTAAAGTGGTTGTGGCAGCAACAAGGGAATGATTTCTGTGGTTACTATGTTTGCGAGTCCATCCGCCACACGACCTGTGAGCGGGGCTACACTGACGAACAATATGAAGTACGTAAATAACAACATTCACAATTTTATTTTATTACCATCATTTATGTTGAGTTTCATTCATTCATATATATATGTATTGACCCCCTTCTTTAAATTAGATGTTTCGGAAGCGGGATGAACTCCTAGCACCAGCTCGCATGCGAGGAATTCAAGAGGAATTGGCGGCATTCTTTCTTGACCACGTGATCCCTGAAGACGGAGAATTCTATGTTAACCCTGAGTCCGTATGATTATATTTGTAAGAGATAATTACTGTATATATGTAGCCGGTAGTGTCAGATAGATATACGAGAACTTGTTGTTCGACCAATCTCTCGGAGAAGGAGAGGTGGTCGATATCACTTCTCTCTGTATATATGCATATATGTTCATGACGATCTTCTGTTTCCTTCGTTTGCTTACTAGCTAGCTAGCGTGTCTAGTCCTCTCTATATACGTATGTATAGTATGTAGCGTCGACCAAGTACAGACATAACAGAGGACACTTCTCTCTATTAATTATAACTAGCTAACACAATATACGAAACACCTAAATTAACCCCC
>NC_041392.1:64137790-64163762 GCF_002162155.2 Triticum dicoccoides | reverse complement strand
CCGGTTGGTGGCACCAACCGGGACCAAAGGGTCTCCTGACTGGGCTCTGCGCACTGCCCATGTGGAGGGCCTTTAGTCCCGGTTCTGGATTCCTGAACCGGGACTTTAGTCCCGGTTCCTGAACCGGGACTAAAGGCCCTTACGAACCGGGACTATAGGCCCTTTTTCTACCAGTGATGGCAAAGAACTGCTACGCCAGGAGTATATATACGACAAGTGGCCGGAGCGTCAGGCCGCCCAGGTGTACCCGTTTCCGGTTTCCGAGCGACAGGCAGTAGTTAGTTTAGGTTCACGCTAATGCGAGAGAGGGATACGAACTCATGTTCTCAAAGTGATAGCTCTTCTTGTGTATATCATTGTTTAAATGGATGACGATGTATTTGCAAGTAATCGAGACTTGTATCGCTATTTTCGAGATGATGACGAGAGACCACTTTGTGTTGGATGATGATTATGATGATGACATGATTTTATGAGACTAATTGTATGTATATGCTATGATTACATTTGTATGTGTATGATATGCTAAAGATTATTGTATAAAGCCTATTCAAATATAAAACAAATACAAAACAAATATGCTGGAAAAAAACTAATAAATAAACTAGTAGTAGCGAGGGGGGAAATTTAGCAGTAGCGCCTCCTTACCAGTAGCGCGTCCCAGCAAATAGCGCTGCAGATAATATCAGTAGCACCCTTTCCCAAAGAGCGCTACAGCTATTCATGTATAGCAGTAGCGTGGGACAACAGGCGCTACTGCTATACGTTAGCTATAGCGCCTTATTAGTAGCACCGGCACCCGTGCTACTGAGAGGCCCAAAACCCTCGCTGCTGCTAGGCTTTTCCCTAGTAGTGGAGCATTGCACGTGGTTGATTGTGTTCCTTTTGCTTGTTTGTCTTGTTTGGGTAGAGCCGGGAGATGAGTTCGCGAACGAGGAGCCCGTTCAGTTTGCTTACGAGGATCAAGTCAACTCTGACAACTTTGCAGGCAAGATGATCATACCCTCGAAATCACTTCTATCTTTGCTTGCTAGATGCTCGCTCTTTTGCTATGCCTATGCTACGATACCTACCACTTGCTTATCATGCCTCCCAAATTGCCATGTCAAACCTCTAACCCACCATGTCCTAGCAAACCGTTGATTGGCTATGTTACCGCTTTGCTCAGCCCCTCTTATAGCGTTGCTAGTTGCAGGTGAAGATTGGAGATTGTTCCTTGTTGGAACATTGTTTATTGTTGGGATATCACCATATTATCTTGTTTATCTTAATGCACCTATATACTTGGTAAAGGGTGGAAGGCTCGGCCTTTTGCCTAGTGTTTTGTTCCACTCTTGCCGCCCTAGTTTCCGTCATATCGGTGTTATGTTCCGGGATTTTGCGTTCCGTACGCGGTTGGGTTATAATGGGAACCCCTTGACAGTTCGCCTTGAATAAAACTCCTCCAGCAATGCCCAACCTTGGCTTTACCATTTGCCATCTAGCCTCGTGTTCCCTTGGGTTTCCGGAGCCCAAGGGTCATCTTTATTTAGACCCCCCTGGGCCAGTGCTCCTCTGAGTGTTGGTCCGAACTAGAGCCCTGTGCAGCGCCCCCTTGGGGAAACTCGAGGTTTGGTTTTAGTTGTATGGAGAGCTTATCTGAGTGTGCCCTGAGAATGAGATATGTGCAGCTCCTATCGGGATTTGTCGGCACATTTGGGCGGTGTTGCTAGACTTGTTTTACCATTGTCGAGGATGTCTTGTAAAACCGAGATGCCGAGTCTGATCGGAATGTCTCGGGAGAAGGAATATCCTTCGTTGACCGTGAGAGCTTGTGATGGGCTAAGTTGGGACACCCCTGCAGGGATTTGAACTCTCGAAAGCCGTGCCCGCGGTTATGGGCATATGGGAATTTGTTAATATTCGGTTGTAGATAACATGTAACTTAACTTAATTAAAATGAATCAACCGCATATGTAACCGTGATGGTCTCTTCTCGGCGTAGTCCAGGAAGTGAACACGGTGTTGGAGTAATGCTTGACGTAGGTTGTTCTAGGATCACTTCTTGATCATAGTTATTCGTCCGTGCTTTGCCTTCTCTTCTCGCTCTCTTTTGCGAACAGGATAGCCACCATATATGCTAGTCGCTTGCTGCAGCTCCACATATTACCCTGCCTTTACCTATAAGCTTAAATAGTCTTGATCGCGAGGGTGCGAGATTGCTGAGTCCCCGTGACTCACAGATTACTTCCAAACCAGATGCAGGGACCGATGATACCGTTCCAGACGATGCGCTTGAGTTCAAGTGGGAGTTCGATGAGGACTCTTGCCGTTACTATGTGTCTTTTCCAGGTGATCAGTAGTGGTGCCCAGTTGGGGCGATCGGGACCGTGTCGCATGTGGGGGTTGATCTTTTATTTTTGTACCGTAGTCGGACCAAGATTGTATTGGATGATTGTAATGTTATTCATGTATATATATATATATATATAGACACACACACACACACGGATTGAGTCTCCGGGTTCACGGTCGCGACGTTTTTGCAAAAAAATCCCTATTGTCTTAGAGAATTAACCCACAATCAATCTTTCCCTATAAGCCGTCGAAGTGTTGCAACTCACCACGCATCTATATCCGGCTCAGGGATCAGTCACCAAATAAGATAAGTTTAGTATGTGTATCACCGTCAGATAAAAAAACAACAGGAACCAGCCTCCGCAGGCGCACGCTACGCTAAAAAAATCTGCTACATAAATCGGGAGAAAACCAGCCGGGGCTAACCCGTCTCCTCTCCTCTCTTAGATTCGAGTTCCCCCTGTCCCAGGCGCTCCTTCCCTGCGTGACCTCGAGCAGTCGCCGCCGACGCCGTGTTGCTTCGCTGTGCGAGCACGAACAGCCGCTGCCGCCGTCGTGGTTGCTGTCTTGCGCGACCACGAGCAGTCGCCGCCGATGCCGTGTTGCTTCCCTGCCTGACCACGAGCAGCCGCCACCGCCGCCGTCGTGGTTGTCGTCCTCCGCACCCCAATAGCCAACACTCCCTGCAGAATTCACGATCATAGAGTCGCATGCCATGCATTTGTCTCCCATGCGTCCTCGCCTCCATGAAGTGCGCCGTCACGGACCCCGTGACTGTGCAACATGATCTGAGTTCACAAATTGTCCCATTGGTTGCCATGGACGGAGTCCCCATCAATCCTCATATCACTACTAGGGAAAAGGCTAGCAGCAGCGCGGGTTTTAGGCCTATCAGCAGCGCGGGTACCCGCGCTACCAATAAGGCGCTACAGCTAACTCTTAGTAGTAGCGCTGCCTGTACCCGCGCTACCACTATTGACTATAGCAGCAGCGCTTTTCAGGAACGCGCTGCTATTACTTAGCTGTAGCAATTTCCCGGTCCAGCGCTATTGTTATATCTTTCACCATTTCCCCATTCCGGCTTCGATAAACTGCAATTTCTAGATACTAGGTACTACTAGATATCAATTTCATAAAGCATTATAGGTACTAGGTAGTACTCCCTCGGTTCAAAATTACTCGTCCTGGTTTTAGTTCAAATTTGAACTCAAACCACGATGAGTAATTTGGAACCGAGGGAGTACTAGATAACAAGGTGACATCGACGACAATCATCATATTTAGTTCTAGATGATATCGACGACGATCATCATATGTAGTTCTACATGATATCGACGATGATCATCATATGTAGTTCTAGATGATATCGACGATGATCATCATCCTCAAGCCTGGGCGGTGGGTGTTCCTGATAGTAATTAGGATGGCCTGTCCAGCACGAAGATTCTTGCCAACGAGGAATCTCTTCCACCCAACCAAGTTCAAGTGTGTGCGACCATCTGTGCCCATGCGGTAAGTACATGTGGTGACGGAGCCCCTTGCGGTAAGGCGTAGTCCAACTGAGCCTTCTTCATCAGGCTCGATAACACAACTCACAGATTGGTTCTTTGGCAATCTCTGAATAAGAAAAACATATCAATTAATAAATAGCCTAAGCATGTGATCAGACTCTACACTAAAGTATATCATCGACTAGATTCCACAAAGCATATCATTGGACTCTACACTAAGCATATCATCGGATTCACTAAGCATATAATTGCATAATTTGCATTTGTAAGTATAACAATAAAGCATATATATATATATATATATATATATATATATATATATATATATATATCATCAAATTACTACATGCAGTACGTATAACATACCATTTCATGCCGATCGACCATGGTACTTGTCAGGCGGGTCACGAATGGCACGCCGACAAAGTCATCACGTGGCGGAATTATGTCCCATAGGTTGCACACCTCCTCCTCGCTCAGCCTCATTCTTTGAGCTATGATGGCTTCATGAAGTGGGTTCTCATCATCTTCATTGAGTGGGTCCTCATTATCTTCATCATCTTCGTCATCTTCATCATCTTCCACCAGGTTGATATAAATGACAACCAGCTTGAGTCTTTCTGCTCTGAAGGAGAATCTGATCAACTCACCACCAGTAAGACGCATGCGAGCGAGGAAACGGGACCATCCATCTCCTCCAATATACGACATATTGCGTCCTTTCTCGACCTCCATAGTGTACGGCCCCCCAGGAGCCTCAAATGTCACAGTGTCTCCTGTCAGCTTGTTGAATTTCAACCTCACATTGCATGGGACGATTTGTGTAAGAAAAGCAAAATGACACAATGCAGTAATGCCAACACTAAAAATAAAATAGTTGTTACATTTCATCTAATTTCTTACCGCCGCATGACGAACTCGGATGGAAGTAGATGTCGAACAACTTGCCAGTTGCAAGGCTGCTGGCGCACCTTGACTTGCACAGTCGACATAGTGGTGCTGGTGGTGGCGCCATTTTACTAAATCAAAATGTTCTAAATCAACTAGCCTACTAAATCAACTAAATCAATTACCCTACTAAATAAACTAAATCAAAATGTTCTAAATCAACTAAATCAACTAGCCTACTAAATCAACTGAATCATATCAACTAAATCGACTAAATCAACTAGCATACTAAATCAACTAGCATACTAAATCCACTAGCATACTAAATCAACTAAATCAAAATGTTACATATGAAAGCCTACTAAATCAAAATATATCAGGGAGGAGGCACAAGGAGGGGCGACTCGAGGAGGGAGAAGATAGTAGGACGGAGGAGGAAGGCGGAGCGAGGAGGGGCCGGCCGGCGGCGAGTGGAGGGAGGACGGATCGAGGAGGAAGGCGGAGCGAGGAGGGGGCGGCCAGCGGCGAGTGGAGGGAGGATAGAGGAGGAGGCCGGTACCGAGTCCAGCGAGGAGGATGAGGCGACAGCGGCGCAGATCGGGGCAGGGGCGACGGGGGAGGACCGGCGGCGCGGGGGGTGAGGAGGAGACCGTGAGTGTGTGTGAGTGTGATCTGTGGATGAGGCTAGTGAGATCTGTAGTTAATTTAGCAGTAGCGATTATTGCCTGAATGCGCTGCTGCTACGTTACGTAGCAGTAGTGCTGTCTATTTTAATGCGCTGCTGCTATAACTGGCCTCGCAGTGGCGTCGTGGGAATTTTAGCAGTAGCGCCGCTTGGAGTGCGCGCGCTACTGATAAACTTGTTTCAGCAGCGAGTTTCCACAGCCCGCGCTACTGCTACTTAGCAGCAGCGCCTGATTTTATAGCGCGCTGCTGGTAAGATTCTGTGTATAGGCTTTTCCCTAGTAGTGTATCGATCTGGTCAATATCAGGCTAATAAGATTCTCGATGGTTGATGTCATGACGTAGGTGTTGGGCTCGGCTCCAAGAAGAGTGTGCATGCCCATGGCTAGGTTGTGTTCGCCTACGCACGAGCTCAGACAGACAGGAACATCGGCGCACTAGCTTACAGAGGCGGTGTGCACAGTCTAGGGACGGCGGTGACACGCGAGCTCAGCCCCGGCGTAACTGGCGCAGCTGCAAGCCCCCACGCTGCCGATGAGGTGGTAGACAACGGTTTTCGGCGGAGGCCTCAGCGATTTACGCGCCGTCGACGACGGCCGGGTCGCTTCAGACCACGACTGCCAGCTGCATCTAGAGACCATGGCGGGGTCAATGGGTTGGCTCACCTAAACGCAGATGGTAATATGGTATCCATCGATGTTCTAATTCATCTACTTTGTTTCTTAAGTAACACATTTTTTGTTCTATGAGTATTCACCTTCGTGGATGACATTATGCAACCTTTCAGTAATTAATCCACTCATGATGCCTCCTTTAATCTCTAGACGCGGTTGTGGCTGTGGTGGCAACCTTAATTAGGATCGTTAGGTGTAGTGCAGTTGCAATGCAGTATCTACCCATGCATGGACAATTGAATCCGGTTGTAGCTGCTACTGTCAAAGGTGAATATTTTGGAGAACTATGTTTTGATCAACTAATCATCTTTTGTGGGGCCATTAGTTCTGACCTCATGTTAGCAGCAGTTGATATTCTTAATCGTGTGTGCATGCATGGCCCCAGCTCGGGCTCATCTACTATATATCATAGTTCAACTTTGATTCTATATATGATGAGTTTGTCATATAATTCGAAATCATGTAAGTCTTATATTTGCTAGCTAGGCGTTGGTTTCATATGAGGCTATTTATGCCCTTTTGCTTTTACTATGACAACTGTATAGTGACTTTCTACATAAAGGGAAAATAATTTGAGTATATGAGGCTATTTGAATGCGTAATGGCTCCCCTGTTTGTTGCATTGCATGGTCTGTTCGCGTCGCATGTCATCATGTGACGAGGTTCCAGCTGCTACTCTATATTTTTTTAGATGGGTTGTTACTATATCTTGGTACGTGGTAGCAGTGCACCATATAATGGCTTTCTAAGAGTTGTCATGTTTCGGAGGGCAGTCGACTTATGATTGGCGGCTCTGTTGGAAAAGGCAGTGCCTAAGAGGCGCTTAGGCATGCCTAGGCGCTAGGCGATGGCCAAACGCCTCGCCTATGGCATAAATGGAAGTCTAGGCAGGGCAAGAAAAGAATTGTCTCCCGAAGCGGCAAACGATGCCATATTACATTCATATATATGCCAAATGGGCGATATGCCAATGGTAGTAGTTGGTAGTTAACTTATTTATATGCCCTAAATTAATATCGACATGCATATCATATCAACAAATATGCCCTGATAGTAAAACTATATTACCGCCTAGGCCATGCCTAGGGCGCTTAAGCACCGCCTAGGCACTAGGTGAAGGTCAACTGCGTCGTTTACACCTACCGCTTTTTCCAACCTTGTATGGCGGTGATGGATCTAAATGCATGTGTTTTTCTCTCCCGGTGCAACGCACGGACATTTTTGCTAGTCAATCAAATAGATGCATGTACTGACAATACATAACTCTGGTTATGTCTCACAAAATACAACCTGCTCGTTAGTATCTACCTAAAAAGATGAATTAGCTGGGCTCGGTCTCCCATTCCGACACTGTAATATAGAAAATGAAAGACAATTCAATACCGACTAGAACCTAAACCGCCTCTTTGAGGACAACAGCAAAGGGCACCATGAACGTACATAAAAGGGGAAGATAACGGATGCGACAAAGATACCATGGATTTTAGTACCAGCAAACAACGATCAGATGCAATAAACATCGACGGGGCTGCTCATAGCTCCTGCGAAACGCTCGCGCCACCCAGGCAGGTCGTCTCGCTGCGGCGTTCAGTTGTGGCAGCGTTGCCATGCATCTACTGGGCGATTCAGCATGCCCAATGCGACCTCCATGGCCTCGCATCTCCATGTTGCCATCGATGCAGAAAGAGAAAAATTCACTATAGGTTCTATTACTTGCGTTGGCGCCAGCTATAGTCTCTGTGGCTACAAATACCCGCATTACGGTCATCAAACTTTCTCTAGGTGATCATCTATGGTGCATTATACGGTTTTGTGTACGTATGTGCTAAGCTGGCTCTAGTCAACCGATGCCAAGCGTGACTGCCACATGTGCCTAGCTAGTTCGAATACGCATGCACGCTGTTTTTTTTTATTGCAAAACTACTAGTTATTAAAAAATTGATGATCTCGGTCCCAAGCCAGTGAAATAGTACTCTTGTCTTGACTCTTGACCATCGTCCGCTCAGCCAGCCACGCCGGCGCGCGCTCCTCCTGCTCCTCGTCGTCCTCATCGCGTCTTCCTTGTGCGCCGGCTCCGCGGCGCCGCAGTCCGCCAGCTCCCCCAGCACCGGCCCGTACCCAACCAGCCCCGCGCTGGCGTTCACCACGGCCAGCGCCTAGGCGTACATCGACGGCATGAGCCACCCGGGGGTCGCGCACGTCTCCAGGCCCGGCGCGCCCACCACCTGGCACACGTGGCCCCGCCATGCCTGCGGCGCGAAGGCGGCCGGCACCTCGCCGGCGGCGTAGGGGTGGTCGGACAGGTCGGCGCGCTAGGGGCTGCAGAGGAGCGGCACCGGCGGGCCCGACTGGTTGTAGTTGAGAGGCGGCCCGGCGGGAAGGCGTTGGCGTTGGAGACATTGGCGAGCACATCGTTGAGGGTACCCACCAGCTGGTGGTTCACCTCCTTGCTTTGGTGCAGCGCCTCCGAGGTTGCCGCTGCGTCGGCGCACGGGAGGATGTCGTCTAGGGTGGTGCTGTTATTGCTGTCCAGCGGGCGGAGCACCCATTCCTCCATGGCACACGAGCAGACGTTCCTCTGTCCACCGTGATTGGCTTAGTTTCTGTTGGCGTCGCCACCTCCCCGCGCTTTTCTGTTGACTGCCGGCCGTGCCAGGCCATGCTCTCCGGCACCGGCGTAGACGCCGAACTGGAGCGGGAGGTGGCGATGTTGCGGGTGGAGCTGGAGGCCGCGTGACTGCGCCCCGAGGCGGCGGAGGAGGCCGAGGAGCGGCTGTGCGTGCAGCTTCGCGAGGCCAAGTGAGAGGCCCTTGAGCTCGCGCATGCGTACCAGGGCCACGTCCAGGAGCTCGCCGCCGCACACAGCAGATATCGCGTGCCGAACTGCCAACCTCGCCAGTGCGCGCCTCGATCACTACAAGAAATATTTCAACAAGTAACCTTCTGTCAGTGACCCTGGAAGAATTGGTTATAGATCTATGACCATTTGAGACCAATTGCTCAAAAGCTGTTCGGGGGGCTCCAAACCCTAAACCATTGCGACCATTTTGATCAGAAATGTCGTAATTTCCTTACACGAAATGGTCATAAAGCAAACAACGCTAGTCCACTGACTTATTTTTAGTTGTTAACGACCAATATAGATGGTCATAGCCTTGTAAATTGTGATGGGTTGCGATGACTAGACGTCACCTCATCAGTTTTGCCTATGTGTCATGTTCATGTGTCAATTTTTGCCCTAGGTTGTGAAGCAACCTATATTTCTGTTATTTCAAAAATTCCCAAAAAATTCTCATAAATTGTTTGGATCATATCTTCATCAAATATGTCAAAAACCTTCCTTGTCTAGTTCAAAAATAATTCAACAATATTCATTTTTCTATTCTGTTTAGAGCAGCACTTTGTGAAGGTAGTACCACTTTGGCATGTTCAAATAGTATTCATTTTCGACAGTGCTTTCCTATACCCAAATAACCATCCTCCACCAAATGTCAGCTCAATCCATTCATTATTTTGAGCCCAGCTTCAACATTCGTATTTATGTCCAGTGTGGTACTTTGCAAAGCAAGTACCACCTAGGCTCCTTCTTTTGAGCTGAAAATTTGTGAAGACGGTCTTCTTAGTAACTGATCATCCTCATCCAAAACTTACGCCCATTAGCCATGTACATTTCCTGTATCGCTAATCAAACACTTGGCTGCTAATTCATGTTTCAGCATCAATCGGTCTCCTCGTGAGAATCTTATGTTATAATTTTCTTCCTAGCACCTACTTGGGGAGTGCTGAACCCACTAGACAGGCCTAGGCCGCCCAGAACACATGGGAACGCCACGGTCACGCGGTGACCACGCGGCGGGCATGCGAGTTTACGCGCTGTAGAGTTGGGGCTCTCGGCCACCGCCCAAACCTCGACGTATCGCCACCAAACCATGTATTTATGATTAAATAGGTACTTATGTAACTATAAATAATTTTTGGAAAAAATAAATAGCAAACTACGAGGCAGCTGTAGTTCAAATTTGACTCGCTTCCAACTAAATCGACGGAAATTTGTCTTTTTCACAAGAGGTGAATCAAAACTTTTTACACCCAACCATTTTATCAATTGTGCATTAAATATGTCCTAGTATTTTAGAAATTATATTTGGTCCAATTTTGCAACAATTATTTGGGAGGTCCTTCGTAAAAAAACCTTCTTTTGGACACTCGAAAAATGGAAAATGGTTTTTCCGTCCAAAGAAAATGAAAACTTTCTTAGGCAACATTGTTTGACATTCCAATATGCACCTTTGTGCACAATATGAGATCATTTGAACAAACTATACCATGAATGTGGGCATAAGATTGATCATTTGGCTTGAAAGCCATTGATCTCCACACGTGATAGCTCGTTTCTGAGAACACTTTTTTAAATTAATTGCCATATTACAAGTTTGTTATTTTGCCTGAAAACTTGGCCACATATAATGACACAATGCGAAGATTTCCAATTTTTTGATTTTTTTTGAATTTTTTATGTCCGTTTCAAAATGCGGTCAAAACGGCGGCCATGACCGTTCCTAGCTACTGGTTGAATCTTGGATTTTTTTGGTGTTTCTCTGATTAAATAGATACTTTTGTACCTAAAAATGATTTTTGGAAAAAATAAATAGCAAACTATGAGGCAGCCGCAGTTCAAATTTGACCCGTTTCCAGCTCAAACGATGAAAATTTGTCTTTTTCATCAGAGATGGATCAAAACTTTTTACACCCAACCATTTGGTCAGTTGTGCATTAAATATGGCCTAGTATTTTAGAAAAATGAATTGGTCCAATTTTGAATCAATTATTTGGTAGGTTCTTCAGAAAAAACCCTCATTTTAGGCACTCGAAAATGATTAAAAATAGCTAGAAATATCAAAAATGCATACAAATTTGTCCATAAAATGTTGTCTAAATCTAGTGAAAATTTGTGTGTTGCCCTTTTGCAAAATATTTTTGTAAGCTTCTTCATAAAATACCTCAATGTTTAGTAATTGAAAACTATTTTAAATCACTGATTTTCCGAATCAATCAAAATTCTTCCCACGGATCGATGACATGACGCCCATCCATCCATCCATCCATCTCTTCATCCCACATCCATCCATCCATCTATCTACAGAAAAAAGAAAAGAAAAAGACATACCCTGACCCGCAGCCCAAACCCTAGCTAGCTCAGATCCCCCCGTCGCAGCCCTCCTCCCTCATCCCCATCTCCTCGCCGCCGCCACCTACTCCCGTTCCCCTGCACCACTCCTCATCGCCAACCTACAGCGCCCGATGCCGCCCGATTCCTGCACCCTCCGACGGTGCCCGATGCCCTCCCCTCCGCTCCATCCTCCCCTTGGACAAGATCCGGCGCGCACGTCCCACACATCGACCGCGCCCTCCCACCCACACATCGCCGCCGCCACCCACCGTCCCGTCTGACCTCGCCGCCGCCACCCACCGCCCCGTCCGACCTCGTAGCCGTTCGCCGCTTCCGGTCTCTTCCCCCCACACCCGCCACCCCCTCCCTCCCTCCTCCCATCAGAAGAGAAGAGGGATCTCGCGCGGATCACACCAGGGCGTCGATCTGGACTTCCGTCTGCACGAGGGGACGCGTGGAGCAGGAGAGGCGGCCATGGCGCTCGCATCGGGCTCCGACAGCGGCGGTGGGGGGAGCGACTTCTCTGTGATGGTGATAGGCTCCGACTTCATGGTGGACGCCGGCGCGGCGCTCCTCGCCTTCCCTGCCAACAGCGAGGAGTGGCACGACTGCGTCCCCGACCTCGACGACGACTTCTCCGACCTCGAGGAGCTCCAAGTGGTCCACGTGCAGGGCGCAGACAGATCCGGCCAGCCCGTCGTCCCGGTCGTCGACAAGTTCTTCCCCGGTGCGCCAAACCCGCTCCCGTTGCTCTCCGTCCTCTCCTCATCCTGGGATTTATCGGGTGGTGTTTGGGGATTGCTGGTGCGCGTCTAGGGTTTGGTGCGAGTCATTCCATGAATTCTTTGCTGTTAGGTTGTAGCTTCATTCCTTGAGTTGGTATGAAGTGGAAAATGCATGCTATACTTAGGATTTCAGCATATCTATGTCTCAGCAATTAGCTAATTCTACTTTGTTGGGGATGCACCTTTCATGATTGTTCATCTGGATAGTAATCTGCTTTGTCTGTGGCTTCTTTGCTAGTGGTACCATGCCCTATTGGTCTAGTTTCAGGTTTCATGACAGATTCGTTTGTACTATTTATTTCTCATAATCAATTGGCAGCGTACCATTTTGTAAGGAAACTAGCACAACAATTTGTATGTTACTTCTTTGCTGGTAGTGGATGATTCCTTTCCATGTCATATTGGTCTGACTTCCCATTGGATAACCAACTCGCTCTCCTGCCATTCTCGCTGCTGCTATTTAGATAGAGAGGGATGCTGATTAGTGTAGTTTGTGATTGCGAGAATGCTTGCTGCTGCTATTTGTGCTTACTGATTGATTATACAGTGATTCACATGCTGCTATTTCTACTTGTTGATGTTATTGTTGCCATCCGATGCATATTGTTGTGATCCGTAGCTTACTGTCTTGCCTGCAGGTGTCGTGCTGGTGACCGGGTTCGAAGCGCTCGGATCGAAGGTGGTCGAGCACTGGTACGAGGTCTACAAGATGGACAAGCAGGGGGCCAACCTCTGGTTCATCTACTGGTGGGAGGACAAGGTTTCTTCTGGCTCTGAATGTTAGGATGGTGTTCGACGTGATTTTGTATCAAAGAAGAGAGGTTATTTAGTTTTGGTAGTATTAAAAAAATCATGGATGGCGTGGTTAACTTTTTTTTTTATTGTAGAAGATTTTTCTTAAGTGCAGGATACAAAGAAGAATATATGTGCATACAAGGGACTGGAGCATGCATGCATGCATGCCTATCTTTATACGTGGTGCATGGCAAAAGCAAAAGGAGTGACTGCGTACGACAAGCATGCATTGAAGACCAGGTATAGCAGCAACGGGCACCTCTTTGCCTGTACGCGGCGGTCGCCACGACCGACACGTACAGCTACGTACAAATGCCCGTATGTTGGCCGGCAAGCGCGCGTACATACTTGAATAGTCGTATAATCAACAAAAAGAATGAAATGGCGAGCCTTCTAGACGGTCAGTGAGTCACACGCTTGGCAATCGAATCGGTCCACCTGCCGGCCACTTGGGTAGGAAATTTTGTACCTTATTTTGCAGGAGTGGGCGTCAAGAAGATCAGCCGATGGATAAACATACGAAGCAAGATCAACACGTTGCCGTCTATATCCCTTCCAAGGAAATCAGCAACGGCCGAACGGCTGCTGCGCGTCACGCAGCGCCTACCCCCTCCTGCCTATAAATACACTCACGCTGGGCCAGAGATGAGGAGGCACACATCCATCCACCACGCAGCACTTCCTTCATCCATCATGCTGAAACGCAGAAGCACCCGGAGGCTAGCAAGAGAGAAGATCTGAAGCCCGGCGAGACGCAAGAAGCTCTCTCACGCGGCGCCGGATTGCCGGCCGGACAAAGGACGCAGGCATCGACGCCGGCGTACACGGAGAGGAGGAAGCCGGCGTACGCCCATCTGCGAGCAAGGAACCTCGGCGGCAACAACACGAACGCTCGACTCACGTTCCAGGAAGGTAGTACTTTGATCTAACTTACCACTTCTTTTCTTGCTCCCCATATATAGAATGCATATACGGGGGAACTACACAAACGATGCTGAACTGCCGAAGAGGAGGTTGCCTTGATCGGATCGGGCCGCCGCCCGAGATAGAGCCACCGGCGCAGTGGAAAACGATGACATGGAGGTCGACAACACCGGGGTCTCCATCACGGCTCACTCCACTTCAACACGATGGTGCCGCGGGACACGACGACATGGAGCATGCCACGATGCCGCCCACTGTCGATGTCGTCAAGCCGGCCACATGGAGGTCGGCGGCGCGGAGATCGCCACCACCACTCGCGCCCACTTCATCACGATGGTGTCGCGAAAGATGACGACGGGGAGCACGCCACAACGTCGCCCACCAACGATGTTGTCGAGCTGGTGCCATGCACATTGATGGCATAGAGCTCGACGGAAGGATGCCTTTTGAGATGGAGATCGAGAGTTCGTCGGCACGCCCTTCACCCACTTCATCACACACCGGTCATCAACCTTAGCATGGAGGACGACGCGTCGCTGGAGCTCATCTTCACCAAGCCCGCGCTATGGATGCTGACGCCACCGAGGTCGGTGTCACGGAGGTCGACGCCACGGTGGCCACCCCACTCATCACCGCTCGATGAGGACGACGCGTTGCCGGAGCTCATCTTCACCAAGCCCGCGCTATGGACGCTGACGCCACCGAGGTCGGTGTCACGGAGGTCGACGCCACGGTGGCCACCCCACTCATCACCGCTCGATGAGGACGACGCGTCGCCGGAGCTCATCTTCACCAAGCCCGCGCTATGGACGCTGATGCCATCGAGGTCGGTGTCACGGAGGTCGACGCCACTGTGGTTGCCCCCACTCATCACCGCTCGATGAGGACGATGTGTCGCTGGAGCTCATCTTCACCAAGCCCGTGCTATGGGCGCTGACACCATCGAGGTTGGTGTCTTGGAGGTCGACGCCACGGTGGTCACCCCCACTCATCACCACTCGATGAGGACGACACGTCGCCAGAGTTCATCTTCACCATGCATGCCCGCGCCAAGGTGGCCGCCCCCACTCATCACTGCTCGACGAGGATGCCGGTTAGCCAGTCATGGTGCTCCCCATTGGATTCTTCACCAAGCCAGCTCTATGGAGGCCAACGGCACACAATTCACCATCACCACTCACGTCCACCTTGTCTGGACGGTGTGGTCGACAGAGAGTTCGCCGAGACGCCGCCCACCGCTGACGCCGCCAAACCGGTGCCATGGAGGTGAACGCCATGGAGATCGCCATCATCACTCGCGACCGCTTCGTCGCGACGGTACCGTGGAGGACGATGACACGGAGCGTGCCGAGACGCCGCCTCGGTCAATGTCGTCAAGCTTGCATTATGGAGGTCGATGGGTCACCATCACCGCTTGAGTCCACTTCACCGTGATGGTATCGTAGAAGACGATGACACTATGCTCAATATTGCACGAGATGATGAATACTTCGTCGCGTCGGAGAGATGCCATTCCAGACCTCAACGCCGCGAAGATCACCGTCACACACACTTCGCCCACTTCATCGAGCCGGTGACATGGAGTACGAAGCCACAAAGCCATCCGGGACGCCGCCTGCCAATGATTTCGTCAAATCGGTGCCAATCACAAGGAGCTCCTCCACCACCCCGCTTCGGCACCGGCGTCGTGCCTCTCCTTCACTATGCCCGGACTCAATGGTGCCTTGGTGATGTTGTCACCAGAGCCTAACCGAACATCGCGGCGTGGTCTACACATGAAGAATAGCCTCTAGTATATACCCGTATGCGTACAAGGCCATGTTCAAGATGGGAAGACAGGCGGCCGGATGGCTCATCACTGCGTGCAGTGACCGGCGCGACATCCGAGCTATCACTACGCTAGCTCTCCTCTCTTTGTCGTTGAAGCCAATTACACGTGCTCCATAGTACAGAGGAATGAAGCAAGGAATACAGGCGCAATCAACAGACATAGCATGTGCACATGCATGAGCCATGCACGTATCTTCTAGCTGGCTGATGGCGAGAAGGTTGCCACCCGAAGACGACGCCGACGATGCTTGTCAGCATACCGATCTACTTCATCATGCTCGGTGTCGCCGAAGATGGAGACACGCAGCTCCCCACCTTCTGCTTGTTGTCCACTCCGCCTCACTGCACACTTTGAAGATGAAGATGTAGAGCACGGCGCCCGGACACGAAGCAAAGGCCGGGGTCCCACACCATGATGCCATGAGGAAGATGGCCTCCTACCCCCGTGTCGCTGCTACCCGCGCCACACTCATTCGGAGGTCGGAGCCAAGCAAGTTGGCGCCGCCCGAGGACAAGGCGCGGCTGCTGGGCGACGCGACTTCATTAACAATACCGCTCCTCTACGATCTCGTGAGACGATGCCTTGACTACGCCGACTGCCGTGGACTCGGCGTCTGGCCGGGACGAGGTGTCGACCACTCAGGTCATGCTGGCGCGAGCAACGCGACGGTCATCACCGATGCTGGTCTCAGCCGACAATTACTCCCGCAAGGCGTAGCCCCTTGCACACCCTGAGAAGCTACTGGTCGTCGAGATGTCCGAGCCGAGCGCGATCCATGCTACCCCAACAACAACTCTTCCAACGTCGCCAAGACCGACGAGGCACGATGGCGAGGGCAAGCGCGGCCACCGCAAAGGCCACGCTACTTGCGGCGCGTGTACCGACGAGGACAAGGGCTCTGCCGCCGCCCACACACACATCACCATCATCATGCATGGAGAACGCGAAGCGAAGACGACGAAGACGACCACACAGCTCAATCGGAGGTATCCCGCGGAGCAACCCGCGGGAGTAATTAACCGGGAGCTTTTCGAGGCCCCGGGAACCAGGAGATCACACAATCGCCACAGCCAGCTTGGCCATGCTAGTAGGCCACGGAGCGCACCCTTTTTTTTTGGGATATTGTAATTTTATTTATCCATTGAGATTAATGAAATACATGTTCCCGTATTTCTTTTTCTTTTGTGTACTATAGTACACTGGCACGCCCGCATACACAGTTTTCTTTCCCCGGCGTCTAAGAGAAACACACTCCCTTCTTCCCTTCTCCCCGGAGTCCTTAGCCGATGTTTTTCTCGTGTCAAACAAATTGGCACGCCCGGTGGGACGTGGTTCTCCTCCCATCTTTGTTGTGCAACAATGGTCGTCAAATTCGTCTTCAAGTCTTCTTCAAGAACATACCAATTATTGGGTGCAATTTTAATATGCCTCGTCATTGTCTAGAATTGGAGGCCAAATTCGTGTCCATGAGATGTTGCTATTGTCTGCGGGCATTCGTTGCTCCAAGGGCAAGAAGGTGACGTGTATATGGCGAATCAATGGAGCAGGGTGCACACTCTATGCCCAAGTTTCTCACTAAAGGGCAAAGTCGCCATCAACAATTAAGAGGCTTGGTAACTTATAGATGTGTGCCAAGCATTTTTTTGTTGGTCCACGAAAAAGGGAGAGCACTCAGAGGGAAGTGCTCACACAGAGGCAGCAACTACATGCGCCGACGGAGGCCGCGGGCACCCCTGCGACAGACCATGCGCTGCACCTCGGTGCACTTGTAGGCCGCAGACGATGCACCGGCGTCCGCGATGACAACGGACGTCCGCCGGCGAACCCAGCGAAGCCTTCTCGCCACACACTACATCAACAATCAACACGAGCATCCATTTTGATCATAATCAATCTTTTCTATGTTTCTTCTCTCTTTTCATCTCTCATTTCACCGAGGAGCGACGATGGAGAGCGCACCCCGGGGAAGGGAGAAGACCAAGAGGAGATGCGACCTGGCGGCAGCATCGGCAAGATCTGGACGGATGGCAGCCAGCCGAGATACACGCGCCCACCGCGGCGGCGCGTACGGCAGGCGGCTCGCTCGCGCCGGTGCAAGCACACATGCGGCAAGACCGGCGAGAGGACGTGGCGGCGGGGGCAGTGACACCCGTCCGAGCTCGATGACGTCAACGGCATCACACACGAAGCGGTTGTGTGTCAAGTCAAGCTCTTCGGAGGACTTGAGACATTTTAAGTTGCATGGTACATGCATGCAAGGGCACGTACGTGCTCTTCTCTTCAATGAGTCGTTTCTTTTTCTTTGGAATTTTAGTAGCACATCAGATCACATCAAGAGGGACCCAAGTTGAGACAATGCCCACGGCGGCGACGGCGAGGAGATGGAGGGGAGCCGCACCAGCTCCATGGACGTACCCCGACGTCAACGGCCGGAGAGTCCGCCGGCGGCGTCTTCTTCCATGTACTCTTCCACAGTACACATCAACCCACACAGCCAAGAGGCAGCGGCTACACATACACGCGCCAATGGAGGCCACGGGCACCACGTTGAGATGACGCGCTGGCGACCGTGGCAACCTGGGCGTACCACGACGACGCAGGAGGACCGGCCGGCGGTGCCCTCTTCCATCTGCACCAACGCTCTAGGTCGACACCCATCCTGGAGCGAGGACTGCAGCTCCATAGGCATACCACGACATCGAGGAACACACGCCGAAGAGCTCGCTGGCGGTGTTTCCTTCCATGTACGCTTCCACGATGACGACGGCAAGCCTGCTGGCGAGTAGCACGGCGCCAACTCCACTTCAGCTGTGACAGCGGAGAGGTCGCCAGCGTCCGGCCCGGCGCCATCTACACCACCACAACAACGACGGAGTTGCCGACCTGCAGCCCGGAGTCATCTCCACCGCACCGGCGCATGGCCTGGATCTATCTACGACACCCCGATGATGACGAAGCTGCCGGCTTACAGCCCGGCGCCATTTCCACCATGCCGGCATGCGGCCCGGAGCCATCTACACCACCACAATGATGTCGAAGCTGCCGGCTTACAGCCCGGCGCCATCTCCACCATGCCGGCGTGCGGCCTGGGGCGACCTACACCACCACGATGATGTCGAAGCTGCCGGCTTACAGCCCGGCGCCATTTCCACCCTGCCAACATCAACCTGCACCTAAGTTGAGAGCAGCGACACATCGCGCCCAAGAGCTGGGCGGATGATATTCACGTACACATGAAGGAGCTTTGATGCCATCTCCATGGAGTTGATGAGACACTCGCGGAAGCGATGTAATACGTGACACAACAAGGCTCAAGATGGCAGCGACCAGGCGCGCGCCCATGAAGACCGCGATGACGACGACAGCGGAGCCCTCTTCCGTACACGCTGCCACACAATGCATCAACAGAAGCATCCCAAGGTGTATCCTGGTGTCACCCCAAGTCGGACTACGTCCATCTGCTGGACATGTACAGTAGTGCACACGCCGGAAGGAGGAGGACAACGTCCAAGGCCGCACCATCATTTACCTCAGCGAGTGCATCCGGGATAGGAATCACTGCTGTGATGGACGGATAATCAGAGCTCGCCCATGTGAAACCAAAGAAGATGAAATAGGAGTTGCACCGTCTTCATATCTTCATCAACCACACTACCAGTGCCCTCGACGTCCTCATCCGTCTCACCGGAGAAGTCGGCTACGTCGACATAACATTGCCATCGTCATCGACTTCGCACCCGACGAGGACGCCGACTACACCGACTCACCGCCATTTGACTACATCGGCACAACATTGCAATCTCCATCAACTCTTCATCTGGCGAGGACGCCGTCAACATCGGCGCCACCGGATGTCCACGTGATGTCGCCATCTTCTTGCACGTATCACCTGGCGAGGACGCCTACTGCACCGGCACGCCGCCATTCTTCGACACCAACCGTCTACACCGAGTGGAGGTCATCTCCGTAACTGCGACACCCCGAGGTCTACATTGACAAGCTCGTTATCTTCAAGCAACTCCGCATGCTATGCGGTGACACTCAAGTCTACTCCAACTTCTACATCAACACCGTTCCCCAACATCGTCCAAGCTCCGACGAAGCAAAGCCACTTCACCGACAAGTCTTTTTCCGATGAAGCTACACCTATCTTGCCGGGCACCGACGAGGCGAAGGCAAGCCACCATGTTCGACACCGACAAGGCGGACACCACCAGGCCGGGAACCGACGAGGCGAAGGCCGCCCACCTGCGTGAGCTGACTAGGCCAGACATCTTCATCAACGGACATCGACAAGCTGGAGGGATACGACTAAATATCGCCGGAGCGACGGACGTACCGCTCAACCCTTCTATTCCACCACCTCATCACTGATCTTCCCGACGAGGAGGTCTTCACCGTCGACCTCGAGGCACCATGGGAGCTCTACTTTGATGGCGCCTCCCGCACAGACGACGATGCTGACGGAGCCACAAGGCGAAGGGCAGGCGCAGGTTTGGTGTTCAAGACGCCACAAGGAGGAGTGAGGTATCACTCATTCTCCATCCTCAAGGAAGAATGCTCAAATAATGAAACGGAGTATGGGGCGCTCTCATCTTCGGCCTTCTCCTGGCGCTCTCCATGAAAGTCCGCTCTCTATGGGCCATTGGTGACTCCCACCTCATAGTTCGTCAAGTCAATGACATCTACGAGGTGCGCAAGCCTGAACTGGTGCCGTACTACAATGCGGCCCGGAACCTCATGGAAAAATTTCAACATGTTGAAGTGTTCCATGTCCCGCGAAGCAGAAATTCGCCTGCTGATGCCTTGGCAAATCTAGCGGCAGCATTGTTGCTCCTAGATAATAAAACCATGCAGGTAAATGTTGAAGAAAGGTGGCTCCTCCCAGCTATTCTGGAGCTTATCCCGGTGGAGTACGAAGTCAACTCCATCATGACGAACACCATGGAGGAAGGCGAGTGGCTGCAACCCTTCCTCGACTACTTAAAGCATGGCAGTCTCCCCGACGACCCCGTCGCGAGACGCCAACTACAATGACGACTCCCCTTTTGTCTTTATGAAGCAAGTGTCCTATATAGGCGGTCTCATGGACATGAGGTCCTACTTTGATGCGTCAAATCGAGGTGAAGGCGAGAAGATCCTCCAGGAGATGCACCATGGGGTCTGCAGCGGGCACCAAGGAGGAGCTAAGATGTATCATAGCATACGTCTTGCAGGATACTACTGGCCCGGCGTCATGGCAGACTTCCTTCGGGTGGCCAGGTCATGCCACAACTGTCAAGTACATGGCAACTTCAAGCACCAGTCGCCGGTCCCGCTTCACCCTACAGTTCCCTCTTGGCCATTTGATGCTTGGGGAATCGACATCATTGGCCTCATTGACCCTCTGTCATCCAGGGGGCATCGTTTCATCCTCGCCGCGACGGACTACTTCTCCAAATGGGTGGAAGCCGTTCCACTACGGGAGTCCAACAAGATGTACAGGTTCATGGAGAAGTACAAGATCAAGTGGAACTACTCCACCG
This sequence comes from Triticum dicoccoides, assembly GCF_002162155.2. Classification (NCBI taxonomy): domain Eukaryota; kingdom Viridiplantae; phylum Streptophyta; class Magnoliopsida; order Poales; family Poaceae; genus Triticum; species Triticum dicoccoides. Next base: position 64,142,638 of record NC_041392.1, on the reverse strand, counting down.
GCGACTACCCTCAAGCCAATGTGGCGATCGAAGCCTTCAACAAGACGCTCGACAAGATACTCAAGAAGATGGTGACCATACACAAAAGAGACTGGCACAATCGTCTCTTCGACTCCTTATGGGCGTACCGCGTTACAGTGCGTACCCCGACAAAGGCTACTCCATTCTCTCTCGTTTACAGGAGTGAAGTCGTCCTGCCACTAGAGGTCTAGCTACCCTCTTTACGGGTGCCTCTGCAGGAAGGACAAGATGAACAGGTACAACTTCGTTTCCAGGAGCTTGACACCCTTCAAGAGGAGCGACTGCAAGCCCTGCAAAACTTGGAGCTCTACCGCCGGAACATGGTGAGAGCCTACGACAAGCTCGTCAAGCAACGCTTATTTTGGAAGGGCGAATGGGTCCTCGTGCTCCGCCGACCCATCGTCATCACTCACAAGACGAAGGGGAAGTTTGAGGCAAAGTTGGAAGGACCATATGTCGCCGAGCAAGTCTGCGACGGGGGTGCATACCAGCTGGTTGATTCCTAGGGAGCCCGGCCTATGCCCCCAATCAACGGAAGGTTCCTTAAAAAAATTATCTTAAAATGTTGCCTCTTTCGTTGCCTTTTTTTACTTGGGGGGACCATTTTTAGTGGGCTATCGGATCCATGATGCACTCTTCGTTGCATGTTGTGGATATTTTCTTGGTCTCCCCAATTTTAACGGACTCAGTCCAACAAAAAAATAAGCTGGCTTTCCCCTACCACATCATGTTGTTGATTGAAGTTTCGGCTCCCCTAGGACTTGTCGGAGGATGGAACAATGTGTCAAGTTGCAGGAAGAGCGGCTCCTACACCCACAATGCACGACACGTATCAGGTGTATGCTTTCGGAGGCAGCGGAGACGATTACTTGGCCACTTTTGAGAGCCGAGACCCCGCTCCCTTCATGTTTCCTGTCATGCTTCATGTGCGCAGAGGCTCGCATCCCAGGGGAGACTATAGGAAAAGATGCATGGTGGCTACATGGCCCAATGTAAGTTGGTTTGGTACGTAGCCACATGACAACCCTGGGGTACGCCACCAAAAGCTCCAGATAAAATGCCAGAGGGTTTTCTTAGGCCACAGAGGTGAACATGTGCCTTCCAAGTTCTCAAAGCGGGTCTTCGAGAAGTCATGGAAGAAGAATCCTCAAGAAGTGCAAGCAGAATCCACAAACGTTCAAGCAAGTTCATGAAGTTCGCGGCCAATCAATCAATCCGCACAAAAAACAATCCTGAATCTCCAAGAAGCAATCAAAAAAAATCACCAAGAATCCCAGAAGTAGTCAAGTTGTCCCAAGCAGTAAGAGACACACTGGAAAGAAGGCGGAAGGTAGATGTTCACCACCCCTCGTTAAGGCATGAAGAAAAATCGCCAAACTGTTCTCCCAAAACCATCTACCTTGAACCTACCATACCCAAGTTTCTGGGTTCATGAGGCATGTACAGGGGGCATGGCGAGTTGTGGGGCCCCTCCGCACGATGATGGGCTAGAATATGAATTTCTGTTGCCTCTCGGAAGCATCCCGAAACATGGCGTCTTCATACACGTACACTGAGGTTTAAGCAGTTGATGATTTGTAATCGTCATGGTACTTCGACGATTCCCGATGACAAGTCCTTCGGTAGCCTTCTCGGATGTCACACCCATAGCTGGTGTATAACGGGAAAGCCAACATTTTAAAACCCAACCAAACCTTCCTTTTTGTTTTCTTCCTCCTTGTTCGCTTTGTTTTGTTGGGTATTTCTAGTCGTTGCGCTTCCCCAACGTCTTTTGCAGCCAACGAAGAGGTACTTCTCGGCGTTGCCGATGACAACCCGACATCGAGTCTCTACACCAACCAACAACACAGGCATCGGGGGCAATCTCGTACGCCTGTGGACGTCGATGATATGTCCCGACGTCGATCTACTAATGCTGACGGCATCCCGGCAACCGATCATCTGCACCAACATGAACAATGGGTGTAGGAAGGAGGCACCTGAGCTCATAAGGGTGGTGCCAATGTCACTCCGGTACCCTGTCTCCAACAACAATGAAGTTTGGGGGGCAATATCATCCCTCGATCATCCATATGGCCGATGGTGTCGCGGCATACCCCATGGTGAAACGCCATTCATGGTGAAACAGAGTTGTCGATGGTCTACCGACACCTCACCTACATCGTCATATGAAGATCACGGGAGCAGTGTAATGCACCAGTGCGGCCAGCATGAATCTGTGAAACCCTCCGATCTAGTTGGCTGGCACCGCAGCAGCTAGGCGGTCGCGACGAGTTCGGTAAATGCTATTTTGTTTTCAGGACCAGGCATGTTGTTTCGCCACAAAATGAAGACGAAGTAGGGCTGTCTCGGTGGCTGGCATCGTCTGTTGGACGGTCCCGACGAGCTCCCCAATGAATGCGAGTGCGGACGAACATACCTGCACTAGTACATCGCTACATGGAGATCAAACAATCTTTTCTACAGATGGTGCAGACGCCGTCTGCAACACGTTGTCTTCGCAACGAGAAGTCTCCCACCTCGAGGGCAACGGTGTGCTGTGATGGCATCGAGCACTACGACAAGCAACAAAGCCCTAGGGTCTACCGTCGTTATCACGGTTACAATGCAGCACCTTGATCTTCATTTTATTTTTCTCTTTTCTTTTTCTTTTTCTTTTCCACAGATGCCGATGACGCAGTGGAACTAGCCCAGAGGGTATAGGGTAGCAAGATGCGTCCAAGCCTCAAGTGCTGCAGCGTCCGCCGAAGTGGCGCTGGTTGCTGGGGCGGGAATAGCATTGGTCCAGAATGGGTGGATTGCTGATCGCTCAAAAGTCCACGCGAATGAGTGTGCATGGGCCATGCACGTTTCGTCTAACGATTTCATACATCTGTCAATGCATGCACTGCTTTGTCTTTCTTTTGCAGGTGCAACCCAACGGATGGCAAAAGTACGCGTATCAGTACGCCGGCCGCCGGCCACGGAGTCGGCCGCAGTAGAGCTAGCCGTATACCTGAGATGCGGAAGGATCTACCAGCACTTTTAAAAGGAAAATTAAACTAAGGCTGCAAGAAATCGTGCTAAATGGTCACATATTTTCGTCAAGTCGAGTTTGATCGCTCTGCGCTCGAACTCAACTTGACGAGGGGGCATTTGTTCGACGTGATTTTGTATCAAAGAAGAGAGGTTATTTAGTTTTGGTAGTATTAAAAAAATCATGGATGGCGTGGTTAACTTTTTTTTTTATTGTAGAAGATTTTTCTTAAGTGCAGGATACAAAGAAGAATATATGTGCATACAAGGGACTGGAGCATGCATGCATGCATGCCTATCTTTATACGTGGTGCATGGCAAAAGCAAAAGGAGTGCCTGCGTACGACAAGCATGCATTGAAGACCAGGTATAGCAGCAACAGGCACCTCTTTGCCTGTACGCGGCGGTCGCCACGACCGACACGTACAGCTACGTACAAATGCCCGTATGCTGGCCGGCAAGCGCGCGTACATACTTGAATAGTCGTATAATCAACAAAAAGAATGAAATGGCGAGCCTTCTAGACGGTCAGTGAGTCACACGCTTGGCAATCGAATCGGTCCACCTGCCGGCCACTTGGGTAGGAAATTTTGTACCTTGTTTTGCAGGAGTGGGCGTCAAGAAGATCAGCCGATGGATAAACATACGAAGCAAGATCAACACGTTGCCGTCTATATCCCTTCCAAGGAAATCGGCAACGGCCGAACGGCTGCTGCGCGTCACGCAGCGCCTACCCCCTCCTGCCTATAAATACACTCACGCTGGGCCAGAGATGAGGAGGCACACATCCATCCACCACGCAGCACTTCCTTCATCCATCATGCTGAAACGCAGAAGCACCCGGAGGCTAGCAAGAGAGAAGATCTGAAGCCCGGCGAGACGCAAGAAGCTCTCTCACGCGGCGCCGGATTTCCGGCCGGACAAAGGACGCAGGCATCGACGCCGGCGTACACGGAGAGGAGGAAGCCGGCGTACGCCCATCTGCGAGCAAGGAACCTCGGTGGCAACAACACGAACACTCGACTCACGTTCCAGGAAGGTAGTACTTTGATCTAACTTACCACTTCTTTTCTTGCTCCCCATATATAGAATGCATATACGGGGGAACTACACAAACGATGCTGAACTGCCGAAGAGGAGGTTGCCTTGATCGGATCGGGCCGCCGCCCGAGATAGAGCCACCGGCGCAGTGGAAAACGATGACATGGAGGTCGACAACACCGGGGTCTCCATCACGGCTCACTCCACTTCAACACGATGGTGCCGCGGGACACGACGACATGGAGCATGCCACGATGCCGCCCACTGTCGATGTCGTCAAGCCGGCCACATGGAGGTCGGCGGCGCGGAGATCGCCACCACCACTCGCGCCCACTTCATCACGATGGTGTCGCGAAAGATGACGACGGGGAGCACGCCACAACGTCGCCCACCAACGATGTTGTCGAGCTGGTGCCATGCACATGGATGGCATAGAGCTCGACGGAAGGATGCCTTTTGAGATGGAGATCGAGAGTTCGTCGGCACGCCCTTCACCCACTTCATCACACACCGGTCATCAACCTTAGCATGGAGGACGACGCGTCGCTGGAGCTCATCTTCACCAAGCCCGCGCTATGGATGCTGACACCACCGAGGTCGGTGTCACGGAGGTCGACGCCACGGTGGCCACCCCACTCATCACCGCTCGATGAGGACGACGCGTTGCCGGAGCTCATCTTCACCAAGCCCGCGCTATGGACGCTGACGCCACCGAGGTCGGTGTCACGGAGGTCGACGCCACGGTGGCCACCCCACTCATCACCGCTCGAT
>NC_041392.1:64129712-64137647 GCF_002162155.2 Triticum dicoccoides | reverse complement strand
GCCATCGAGGTCGGTGTCACGGAGGTCGACGCCACTATGGTTGCCCCCACTCATCACCGCTCGATGAGGACGATGTGTTGCTGGAGCTCATCTTCACCAAGCCCGTGCTATGGGCGCTGACACCATCGAGGTTGGTGTCTTGGAGGTCGACGCCACGGTGGTCACCCCCACTCATCACCACTCGATGAGGACGACACGTCGCCAGAGTTCATCTTCACCATGCATGCCCGCGCCAAGGTGGCCGCCCCCACTCATCACTGCTCGACGAGGATGCCGGTTAGCCAGTCATGGTGCTCCCCATTGGATTCTTCACCAAGCCAGCTCTATGGAGGCCAACGGCACACAATTCACCATCACCACTCACGTCCACCTTGTCTGGACGGTGTGGTCGACAGAGAGTTCGCCGAGACGCTGCCCACCGCTGACGCCGCCAAACCGGTGCCATGGAGGTGAACGCCATGGAGATCGCCATCATCACTCGCGACCGCTTCGTCGCGACGGTACCGTGGAGGACGATGACACGGAGCGTGCCGAGACGCCGCCTCGGTCAATGTCGTCAAGCTTGCATTATGGAGGTCGATGGGTCACCATCACCGCTTGAGTCCACTTCACCGTGATGGTATCGTAGAAGACGACGACACTATGCTCAATATTGCACGAGATGATGAATACTTCGTCGCGTCGGAGAGATGCCATTCCAGACCTCAACGCCGCGAAGATCACCGTCACACACACTTCGCCCACTTCATCGAGCCGGTGACATGGAGTACGAAGCCACAAAGCCATCCGGGACGCCGCCTGCCAATGATTTCGTCAAATCGGTGCCAATCACAAGGAGCTCCTCCACCACCCCGCTTCGGCACCGGCGTCGTGCCTCTCCTTCACTATGCCCGGACTCAATGGTGCCTTGGTGATGTTGTCACCAGAGCCTAACCGAACATCGCGGCGTGGTCTACACATGAAGAATAGCCTCTAGTATATACCCGTATGCGTACAAGGCCATGTTCAAGATGGGAAGACAGGCGGCCGGATGGCTCATCACTGCGTGCAGTGACCGGCGCGACATCCGAGCTATCACTACGCTAGCTCTCCTCTCTTTGTCGTTGAAGCCAATTACACGTGCTCCATAGTACAGAGGAATGAAGCAAGGAATACAGGCGCAATCAACAGACATAGCATGTGCACATGCATGAGCCATGCACGTATCTTCTAGCTGGCTGATGGCGAGAAGGTTGCCACCCGAAGACGACGCCGACGATGCTTGTCAGCATACCGATCTACTTCATCATGCTCGGTGTCGCCGAAGATGGAGACACGCAGCTCCCCACCTTCTGCTTGTTGTCCACTCCGCCTCACTGCACACTTTGAAGATGAAGATGTAGAGCACGGCGCCCGGACACGAAGCAAAGGCCGGGGTCCCACACCATGATGCCACGAGGAAGATGGCCTCCTACCCCCGTGTCGCTGCTACCCGCGCCACACTCATTCGGAGGTCGGAGCCAAGCAAGTTGGCGCCGCCCGAGGACAAGGCGCGGCTGCTGGGCGACGCGACTTCATTAACAATACCGCTCCTCTACGATCTCGTGAGACGATGCCTTGACTACGCCGACTGCCGTGGACTCGGCGTCTGGCCGGGACGAGGTGTCGACCACTCAGGTCATGCTGGCGCGAGCAACGCGACGGTCATCACCGATGCTGGTCTCAGCCGACAATTACTCCCGCAAGGCGTAGCCCCTTGCACACCCTGAGAAGCTACTGGTCGTCGAGATGTCCAAGCCGAGCGCGATCCATGCTACCCCAACAACAACTCTTCCAACGTCGCCAAGACCGACGAGGCACGATGGCGAGGGCAAGCGCGGCCACCGCAAAGGCCACGCTACTTGCGGCGCGTGTACCGACGAGGACACGGGCTCTGCCGCCGCCCACACACACATCACCATCATCATGCATGGAGAACGTGAAGCGAAGACGACGAAGACGACCACACAGCTCAATCGGAGGTATCCCGCGGAGCAACCCGCGGGAGTAATTAACCGGGAGCTTTTCGAGGCCCCGGGAACCAGGAGATCACACAATCGCCACAGCCAGCTTGGCCGTGCTAGTAGGCCACGGAGCGCACCCTTTTTTTTTGGGATATTGTAATTTTATTTATCCATTGAGATTAATGAAATACATGTTCCCGTATTTCTTTTTCTTTTGTGTACTATAGTACACTGGCACGCCCGCATACACAGTTTTCTTTCCCCGGCGTCTAAGAGAAACACACTCCCTTCTTCCCTTCTCCCCGGAGTCCTTAGCAGATGTTTTTCTCGTGTCAAACAGATGGTCAATGTAATAGTCCAGTATGTAGTGTAAGGTTTTGGATTGGAAACTCACTGTGAAGTTTGGCTCTTATTAGGCTTGCTTTTGCTGCCATTTTTTATTGATGAATGCATTACCTTTTTCTGATTGATCCAAAATGTCATCTTATCTCTATCGCAATGGGAGTTAAAATGTTTGTACAGACAGTATAGTTTATGCTATGATAATCACTGTATTGTTTGTAGTATGGAATTTGCATTCTGTAATGGGACTGGAGTTTAGCTCTTTGGCTTGCCTTTTCTGTGCCCTAGAGACGAATACACCGGCCCTAGAATAATACCTGCCTCTTTATTAGCACTTCCAAGTAAGCGCCGCTCTCACTGTTGCCATCTACTATGTGTAATTAGGAGTAGGACATGGTCCTTTTGCTTGTGCTACACAAGGATTTGTACTGCACTGCTGCTGAAACTGCTGAAACATGATGCTGCGATTGCCAATTTTTTTGTCTTAATGCCCATCTGTTGTTATTTGCTTGGGGTGTTTTTCATTAAAATACAAACATTGGCTGTTCTGAAATTCAAGCTATTGAAGAATGATGATAAAATACTTTTTTAAACAGTGGGTTGTGGCTTAGTGTAATTGATGTACTAGTGCACTGCTTGGCGTAAAATTATAGCAGTACACATAGATATGCAATGAAATGCTTCTCGTATTTTACACATGTATATTTGACATGAATGTGTATTGCTTGGCTTAAAGTTGCAGAAACCATGTTTTATGAATAACTATAGTTGCTTTCAAAATCTGCAATTTATTGGCGATGTTACCTTATTATTTGCTTTATTTAATTGTTTTTGTAGGTCCATGACATCTCGCTGAACCACTACACCTGGCTTGCTCGCCGGCGCGCCCGTGCGTGCTTCGATGCGCGGCGCTTCGTCGAGCTGGCCGGACCGCGGCAATCCCCGGAGCTGGAGCGGGAGGATGCGACGAGATGCTGCTGCTGCGGTTGCGTCCTCTGAGGCAGCAGCTGCCCCTCGCTGACCTCATCAACCTTTGGCGTCCGCCATGAGCTCCGTGCATGACCCCTTCTACATCGTCCGGGAGGAGATCCAGGGCTTGGTAATCCCCCCATCCCCATCCGCCCTCCCTCCCCTGCGCCCTTTCTCTTCCTCTAGTTGCAAATTTTCATATGATGCAGCTATTTATTTGGTTGCGCCGTGGCGTACTGTCAGCTGAAAATTGCTTCTGTATTTTCTACTCCAGTACTATGGCTGAGGCAGTGACCAGCTTGGTAGGTAGTACTAGCTGAGAAAGTTCATGATACTGGCTGGGAGCAAAAAATTATAGGCTTAGTTGCTGTATTGGTTCTGTTGTTGTATGGGGATATATGCATAGATATGTAACATGTGGGTTCCAAGCATGCTTCCGAGAAAAAGTAAAATTATATATCCAATTTAAAAATTGTACATCTGCCGTTCTTGTGGAATGCAAGTTATTTTAGGTAGTAAGAGTGTGCAGGGCAGGTCATCAAGTGCACGGCTGCTAGTTTGATTACTAGCTCTGTTCTATTGGGATATGTATATGTATGTGTGGATTTTAAGCATGGTTCCTATAGATGTGATAAGTGCATACCATTGCAACTCCTCTTTGTCTGGTATTATAAGGCCATTTGATTGAATGCTTGAAGTGAATGTGCTTCTAAGTCTCATGTAGTTTCAGAAACACATGCATTTGTCCATTTCTTTGTCTGCTCTTGTGAGCTCTTCCCATTGGGAAACATGGCTAGCTGCCCATATCATTTGATGAACTATACTGTTATCCATTGCTTTTAATCAGCTGATGATGCATATTCAGTTTGGCTGATTTTGTTACATACATACATACATACATACATACATACATACATACATGCATACATACATGGCTTTGTTTTGGGCTGGCAACTCAACTGTGATGCCATTGCTGCTGCTCTGTAGAACTTCTGTATGTTTAGAGCATGCATCCTAATTGTCAATCTTGAGTCTGCACTGCTGTATGTTTTTTATGTCAAACACTTATGCATGACTAATTGTTAAGTTGATACAATTTCTTTAGTAGACAAGCTTGGAAACTTAGACTACAGACTGTTAAACTGCTACTGATATAGACTACAGAATTTTTAATCTTAGACTACTGGTTTATCTATGTTTCATATCATGGATTTGACCCGTACGATGCATTACACATGTGTTGATACAATCATATAGCTTATCTGATCAAACAATTTGTTCATGTTATCTTTACCTGCTACTCCTATACCTTACCAAAACAAAAATAATTCTAACTAGAAGTAGTTTTTTTGTTCAGGTTTTGTATTTATTACTGCTGACATATTGTCATGATTTACTTTTTGTACTGAATAGATCTTTCTGATATTCACAGGTTTTAGCGATCAGCCGTAGCTCTTTCATCAAAGGTGCATGGTGCAACCGCGGACAAGCACTTCATGTCCAACCAAGGTGCATGGTGCTCACAATTGACGAACAGGAGGTCTATGAAATTTGAAGTTCAAAGCCGGATAGCCATACTCAGCAAATAGTCGTCTCTTTTGTTTGACTGTAATAGACTGTAAATATTGTTATATTGTAATAGTAGGCATATTTGGGTTGTAATAGACTATGTACAGATTGTAGTAGACTTGGTTAGTGTTATTTGATGAACTATATTTGTACTGTTCCGTTTGAAATATTGATTATGTATGTGATTTCAAAATGTGTGGAATGGAAACCTGACTTGTGGGACCCACTTATGAGAATAATCTGAGCAATTTTGAATTTTTTGTCAAGTTGGCCAAATGTGTGAGAAGATGACAAATGGGACCAGCCCAAAATATAATGGCCCGAATAATTTTAAAAGACCCCGGCCCAGAAATAAATAAAAGGTTGAAATGGGCTTGGCCTATGTAACTGGCAGGAAAAAAACAATAAATGGGCTGAATTAATGGGCTCGGCCCATATAGACGACACCTAATCGGATCGGGCTGAATCTTGTCAGTAACCTTTCCAATTGGTCGCAATTTTGCCATGTCGGATCCGACGTTCCCTGAACAGACAGTTAGTGACCAAAACAAAATGTCATGGGTTCAACGACCTTCTGTTTTGGTTGTAAACGTCGACCTTCTCACATAGAAGGTCGTTAATTTCAGTTTACGACCGTCAGTTTTTGACCTTCTGTTTTTTGTCCCAAAAAAGTCGCAAATGAAAAACAATGACTTTTCAGTAACCAATAGTCAAGGTCATAAGTTGACATATTTCTTGTAGTGGACATGCACAGATGCTTCGCTACGGGAGTGGCCTTGCGCCGGCAGCCACTGCTGCTCTACGCTAGCCAGCCATCACGGGCTCACGGCAGGTCGTCGCCGTCCAGCCGCGTCAGGATGCCGCGGTCGCGGCCCCTGCCTCGGCTCGCGGGTCTGTCGTGCCACGCCAGCGCCGCACTCGCTGCTCGGAGGTGGCTGGCCGTCGCCTCTACCGGTTGCCGCTGCCGACATACACCCCGAAGAGCACGGTGACGAGTACGACTCGGTGGACGCGGGCGGTGGCGAGGTGGTGATGGACCGCCATGCCGTGCTCCCCTGCTTCGTCGTGTCTACAGGGTCTAGCCTCCGGAGCTGGACAGCCCCGCCAGCCGGCGCTCCAGCTGATCCGACGCGCCCATGGCCATGGATTCATTCTCGTGTTAATCACCACCACTCACTAATCTGCTAGCTGCTAGCTAGGCTCCGATCGATCCATCTCCCCCATCTCTGTATGAGACTGTAAAAGCTTATATCCAGAGAAAGAACCATTTGAAGATGCTTTAATTGAATAACACAACAGACTCTGTACTCTTATGATAACCACACCGTCTATTAAGTTACTAGAGCAGCTAATGGCCATCCATTATGAATTTATATGAATATTGTCTTGTTTGCTACATTCTGTGTAAAATATCTTGTAACAATGACTGAATTTTGATAAAACATTCTGAATTTTGATGACTGAATTCAGACTATAGTAAACTGAATCAATGGCAGTACTTCGAACTTAATTTAGTCAGAACAAAACTAGTTTGCTAACTAAATTTAGTCGGTACCCCTCACTTAATAATTTGAGAGTATATATAGATAGCCTAAGCATAGATTTACCCTTGGACAGTGTGTTGCAGAGTGTGTTGTTTTTTCAGAGCTTTTGTAATCTACTAGTGCTCATGCCAGAAGAGAAGACTGTATTACCAACAACACTTTTGCCTGTGCAGTCGAAAGACAAGATGGAATGCTCACGGAACAGCAAGACAGTAAGTATACAAAAGGTGATTTAACTTTAAAAAATGGGACTTTACCCTTGGACAGCAACACACCTAGGCCTAGGCCAATCTCTAACACCCTCATGTACTGAACCGCATACATACACCCTGTAGTTACATTTGCCTGCTTGGCTGCTAACCCTGCTACAGACCAGACCACATCCCAGCTCTTTAATTAAACTCGCCGGTGGCTGTTGGCCATTGCCCGCCGGGATGAAGCCCCCCATGAGGCCCCAGCGGTCCATGAAGTACTGCTGCTCGGGCGGGAGCCTGTGGGAGCGGCTGCGCCGCCGGAGAGGCTAGATCAGGAGCGGCGAGTAGTAGCGCGAGGAGGTGGCGACGCCAACAGAAACCAAGCCAATCACGGTGGAGAGAGGAACGTCTGTCGTGCAATCACGGTGGACAGAGGAACGTCTGCCAGCCGCGGCCTCCAGTTCCTTCATGGGCTCGGTTTCCATATGGTGAAGGAATGGGGATTTTGAGCTTGCTTACATGGCGGTGGCGGTGAAGGCGAGGAGGAGGAGGAGGGAGGCGGCGAAGGTCTTCGCGAGTAGGAGTAGTAGTCGTCGTCCCTGGTGGGGCGACCGCGGCAGCACCGGCAGCAGCTGGCCACGAGCGCCGCCAGGGTGAAGCCGACGAGCCAGACCGCCTCGGCCACGAACGTCGGCGCCGTGCTGAAGGCCACCGATTGCAAGCAGCATGCATCGACGGTGAGCACGAGCGCAAGCATGAGTGCAAGACTAGTAGGTCAAGAACGGGTCAACTTACGGCGATGTAGTGCCGGTCACTGATGTTCCAGCCGCTGGCGTAGGGCCGGAGCCCGTCGAGGGGGCCCTTCCGGCGCGTCCCCTCGCCTGCCAGCGGCGCCACGGAGCCGGCGCCCAAGGAGGACGCGAGGAGGACGGCGAGGAGTAGGAGGAGCGTGCGCCCGTTAGTGAATTTTTCTCATCTTTTAATAACTGGCAATCAAAGCACACTTGGCATCGGTTGACTCGGGCCAGCTCATTGCATACGTACATAAAACCGTATAATGGACCATAGATGACCCTCTAGAGCAAGTTTGCTAACTGTATTGCGGGTATTTGTAACCACAGGAACTAAAGCTAACGCTAGTGCAAGTAAATGGACTTGTAGTGAATTTTTCTCATGCAGAAAACAAGCTTCAGACGGAGCGTGAGACTGAGAAGGAGCAAACAGAGGCGCTAGATCGAATGTGCCGTGCAGGTGTGCGGCTGCTCTTGCCCTTTCAACGAAAGAAAAAAATTAGGTTTACAGCCAGAGAGAGAGAGAGAGAGAGAGAGAGAGAGA
>NC_041392.1:64126475-64129304 GCF_002162155.2 Triticum dicoccoides | reverse complement strand
TTTTTTTCCACAAACAGTCCACCACTCTTAATATTTTGATCTACTGAATAATACATCTTTGAGTCCCAAACTTTATGTCTCGGTGGTTAGAGCTGACCAAAGTTTGTGTTATGTCATACACCGCCATTATGACATTCTGTGAGCATGGATGGAAAGCAAGGTTTAAAACTTATTGCTTTTTGGGGGGTGTTCAAACCTTATTGCTAAGTGCATTATTATTTATTATCCTTGGTTCAGGTTATCCTATGACCTGCTAACTTAGGTATTGTTTATTGTCCTCTATTATACTTTATCTTAAAAAAATTCATATCTTTTTTACCCACTTTATATATTAACAGATACAAAAATTCATATGCCTAATACTACGTGTGTTCGCGCCCAAATTTTCAATCTCAGCGGACATAGCTAATCAATGTGCTAATAGCAATAGCATTATCCAAGTTGTCAGGAAGGATGAAAGTAAAGTTTAAAACTCATTGTTATATATGCATCCTACTAATGTAGGTATTGTCATTGTCCTATGCTATTTGAATTTGCTTAACAATAGCAGTTGCAGCAGAGGAACTAACATGAATAAGACATGTAGAAAATGTGATTGACTAAATGATTAAATGGCCACATGGTAGGTAATTTATTATGTTTTTCCTCTCACTCTTTTGCTTATTTTTCTTAACATCCTTTAGGTTTAGAAGAGAACTAACTGGATGATTAATCTCATTTTGCCTATTATTGGGATAGGGATGTATGACATTTGTTTCTCCCGTTGCAACGCATGGGCATTTTTTTTGCTAGTTAATATAAAAATAGTGTTTTTTCTACAGCTAGGGACATTGTACCCGTGCTACACCCATGGTCGAAAATTTAGCAAAACAAATAACAAAAATCTCATACTTTGCAGGTTTGATTATGACCAAATGTTTTAGGTGCTTGCAAGTTTTGGGGGCCAAATGTCATCCGACGTGCTACGTGCAAAGAAAAAACAAAGTTTGCGCTCCAACTTGGACCCATCAATAGCACACAAACGTCTGGACCGAGCTGTCTAGATGCATTTTTCCATTCAACATGGACCTGTATTGGTTCGGCGGCGCGTACGTGCTTCCGTTTTCCCATAAACCAAACGGGAAACCAGGGGGAATTTTGTGGGAGTTTGGACATCCGCCTGACCAGTCAAAACTCACCTTATACCCCTCTTCTCTCCGTCGAACTCGACATTCACTTTGTTTGTCAGCGTGTCGCGCTCGGCTACACCCGCATACTGCATGTCCCCACGTGACAGAAGTTCACCGACATGATGACCAAGGGGCTGCTGGTTGGTGTCTTCTAGGAATTCCGCTCCGGTCTTTGCGTCTCCTCCGACAACGTCACAACTGCAGGGGTCGTCAGCACACAATAGACTGTGTGCGTGCACGCTGGTGTTGATTCGATGGTCACCGCGATCAGTTGTGCCCATGGCCTGTTCTAGCCACGGCTGTGGTTTTGCAAGTGTATGTATACCCGGCCTCTGAGCTAATACAAGTGTGTTGAATCTCAAATCTCATTTACAGGATCTCTTCGGCCTGGGAGTCAGGTGTTGTGGAGGGCGACCGGAGGAAATCCTCGCCTAGCGGCGGAGGCCACCACATTAGCGACTCCTTTGGCGCAGGTTCCCTCCTTTGAGGCCTCGTCAAGGTCCCATCCTACCTCCTACCCTCGCACCCTGCTATTAGTGAAAAATATGTTCCCCTTGTGGACGGCGGCGGCGTTGCCTCGTCGCTACCCTTCTTGAGGCGTTGTCCGGGGGACGCAGGTGTGAGGTGGGTACTCTGCTGCAGGGACTGGAACGACTGATGGCGTCTCATGCTCTTCTTCGTCTTCGCTAGTGATATGATCTTTTATGCAGGTCTTTGTCGTATGGTTCCGTGTTTCTGCTTGTGCTTGTGCGGTCAGGCTGTGGCGGTCCGAGCTATGTGTATGCTTGCGGCGCTCCAGTCTCCGCCACCTTGCCAACTCGGACGGCATTGTTCATCCGATCTTGTGGTGAGCGCTTTGCCTTTTGACGGTTCGGCACGCTTCGAGCCAGGGCAAGAGGGTAATGACCCTCTTTGGTGGCAGACAGATGGTATGCCGACCGTACTTTGGTCTTCGTGGAGTGGGCTTCGAGGCTGCCCTCCGATGTTGGTGACTCCTTCCTCTATTCTCCTTCTGCTTGTTTTGCCGTTTGGTTGTAAGCTACCCCACCACCTAGTATCTTGCGCCGTTCTCTCACTTTTTTTTCCTGTTGCAATATCACTGCCCTTGTAATCCTGGCCAGTTGATACCTTTGTTAATTAAAAGTCGGACTAGGTTCAGGCCTTTCTCAGGTGCGGCCTTAGTCTTTTCTCTAGAAAAAAGATTGACATGAATCTCCATAGATCTGCAATCATAGGCATGGATCTGTATGTTGTTTTGTATAGACATGTTGCCGCATCGATGCGCCAGACATTCTCCATCCACCCAAAACGCCGGAGTGGGTCATCGTTGATGCCATCGCACTAGTAGAAAAGGGGGCTTTGGTCCAGGCCGAGTAAGCCCATTAGTCCCGGTGCAGTTCAGAACCGGGACCAATGGGTGCATTTATCCCGGTTCGTGCGGCTAAGGCATTAGTCCCGGTTCACCTGGGCCCTTTAGTCCCGGTTCGTGCCACGAACCGGGACTATGCCCATTAGTCCCGGTTGGTGGCACCAACCAGTACTAAAGGTTAGACCTTTAGTCCCGGTTGGTGCCACCAACCGGGACTAATGGGCTTTGAGGCATTAGTACCGGTTCATGGCACGAACCGGTACTAAAGGTCCCATTTTCAAACTCCCCCCC
>NC_041392.1:64097955-64126262 GCF_002162155.2 Triticum dicoccoides | reverse complement strand
TCTCTCTGGAATTTGTAAAATGGGCATAACTTTTGCATACGAACTCGGATTAAAAAGTTTTTTATATGAAAAATCATCTACTCGAAAAGTTACATCCGATGAAGACCGCCTACGGCCTGTTTGTAAATTTGTAGAATCCTCAAATTCCAAAAGAAAAAAAAGTTATGCTCAAATTTCAGTTTTTTTAAATTTTCATTAAATCTGGTCAAACTATGGTCAAACTACTTATTCAAGAAGTATTAGTGTTACTAAATAATTATTCAAGAATATTAGTGTTATTAAATAATTATTTCAGTTTTTTTGAATTTTGGTCAAATCTGGTCAAACTATGGTCAAACAATGGTCAAACTACTTATTCAAGAAATATTAGTGTTACTAAAAAAATATTGTTTTTTAGAACAATAGTTTCAAACTCAAACAGTGAAATGTGTGACTTCATGCTCAAGCTAAACTCCTGAGGGTTAATAGGATTGACATCTTACTATTGTCAGGAAAACAACGAGTGCAGACTTGAAAACGAGGGAGAATAGAACCCGGAAGTTAAGCGTGCTCAGGCTGGGGGAGTGGGAGGATGGGTAACCGTCCGGAAAGTTAGATGATTTGAAATGATGAGGGGTGATTAGAGATTAAATTGAGCAGTGATTAGAGATTAGAGGTTAAAATAATTCAGAAATTTGAAAATAATAAAATTTCAAAACAAAAAATCAGAAAATTTTCTTTAGTACCGGTTGGTGTTACCAACCGGGACTAAAGGTGGACCGGCTACGTGGAGGGCCTTTAGTCTCGGTTCTGATTTGAACCGAGACTAAAGGGTCAGGGCATTAGTACCGACCCTTTAGTCCCGGTTCAAGAACCGGGACTAAAAGCCCTTATGAACCAGGACTACAGGCCCTTTTTCTACTAGTGTCGTTTGACAATTCCAGTGCATTGTGCTGCCAGCTACCACTTGCCCATTTTTATTCACGTACTACTTGAGCTATTGGAAGACTGATGCTTGCCACTGCAAGCTTGCCCAGACACACCAGGTCACCAGCACAACCATGCGACATGGCAATGCTTTCCAAGGGAATCCGAACCAGCGTGCACACATTATTGGTCCAGCACAGCATGCAAGAAGTTCAGAGTTCAGAACAAGAAAAAAAATTACTTCCTCCGTCCCAAAATAAGTGACTCAACTTTGTATAAAATTAATACAAAGTTGAGTCACTTAGAGCATCTCCAACAGGCGCCCAAAAAGACCTCCGCGCGCTAAAATTTTGTTTTTTAGGGCGCCGCGCAGCTCCAGCAGATGCTGTAGCACTAAAAGTTTTTGGACGCGCGTTGAAAAACGCTATCGCGCGCAGCATATTTTGGGCTCCGGATTGCGCGCGCTTCACAATTTGCACTGTGTGCTTTTTGTGCGCGTGTTTTTAGGCGTCTGCAAAAGCGATGTTGGTCCCAGCACACTAAAAATGCTAAAATGGCACGCTATAACTTTTATTGGGCGCCAAATTTTTGTGCGGCCGTTGGAGATGCTTTTATTTTGAGACGGAGAGAGTACCTTCGCCCCTCGATGAGGAAGCTTGGACCGACACTGCGTTCATGATCAGTCATAGCAATCCCGCAAGCACCAAAATCTCTAGATAGGAATAATCCAGTCCAGACCCGCGCCTCTTGACCTTGAGGTCCAAGTGAACAATCGGCACCGTGGCAGGATGTAAAAATTGCTCTTGTAGCTTTAGAACGAATAGGGATAGCCCTTCAAAAGAAAAAAGTGAAAAGGAGGACATCCTTCGTCTCTGCATTAAAATGATGCATGCAGTCATTTTATTTAACTGAAGATCCAAACCGAAGTCTTAAGTTCGGTAAAGGCTCATAAAAGGAGCATAAAACGAACAAAGATAAAACAAAAACTGCCACAGCCAGCGAAAAATAGACCAAGATGACTAAACACATATCCTATTATTGGATCGTCATGCAAACCGTCTCACATTGGTTGCACCCAATAGGCAAAAGCTCTCTGGAGTCCGCATGGGTGATTAACGACTATGTGTGGATCCAAGCAGTGGCTCTGCATATAACCTACAAAAAGTTGATGAAAATTTTCATGTTAAAGATGATATCATTTCTACAGTTTTATATAGCCCAAAGTAGCGCGCATAGCCCTATCTGAATATGTCCCGCAATATCTGATTTCACTCCGGTTAGCCACGTCCCAAATAACATATCGATACTAATTGGAGGGCTAACGTTGAAGACTATTGTATCGTGCGCCAAAGTAGTTTGGCTAGAGGACAATCGAGAAGCAAGTGTTTTATGGTTTCATTCTGATCACAAAAACAACATCATGAACTACCGACTTATCTTCGCTTTATCAAGTTATTCTTTGTTAAAATCACTTCCTTGTGTACAAATATGAAGATTTTAATTCTTAACGAAACTTTAACCTTCCATGTGAGACCATTCGAGCCCGTGTTCTAATATGAGTGTGTTGTACGACAACGACAATCTTCAGATGTTATGCTGACTCAGTACGTCAGAGGTGCTCACAGGGCTAGATGGTGCATGCATGCGTTCATAGGAATAAGTATATGTGTTTATATGTGAGCATCTATAATTGCACTGTGTTAAAAAACAGAACTACCCGCTGTTGTAACCTATAGTCGACGATGCTGCCAAAGCCTCCCGCCATCCCTTCCATGGGATCGTCATCGTCCCGAATGTCCCTCTAAAGTCACTTTCTTTCAGTGTGGGTGACCACCCCACACCCGTCAAGCGTCCGCATCTTCTTCACCCACAACGCCAATCGCTAGGGACGCGCGGTCTCTGACACGGACGCTTCCGCTCTCTCTGTACAAGATCAACTGAACTGAAAAAATTTAGCTGCACGGGCAATATTTGGTGTTTATTTTGTTTCAACCACCTCAAATATGTTTGTCACTGGCAAGCAAATACTCATATATACTCCCTCCATTCCAAAATATAGTGCGGCAGCGTTTCTCGAGATCCAACTTTGACCATAAATTTAACCAACAAGACCGAGTGCGGCTACAAAAAATAAATATAATTAAAAACTTCTTTTGAATACGAATTCGATGGTATAACTTTTGCTCCCGCCGCAGTCGGTCTCGTTTGTTAAATTTATGATGCAGGTTGAAGTACGGAAATAGAGGAAGCACTATATTTTAGAACGGAGAAAGTAATACACAGAGCTGTAGCAGATACCTAGCGACTCATAGGTAACTTACATATTATTTTATGGCCTCAACACGAGAGAATCTACAGTTTATTTTGGGCGTATCATACGAAACTTAATACTAACTGGTACGTACATCACTGTACTAGGTCCAGTGTTTTACATAACCAGCTTGTTGATCCCCTCACCGAGAGAATCTACGATCACTCTGTTCGCTGCCTCCGACGGGTGAATGGAATCCCAATGCACGTATGTCGTCGCGTTCGGACATGTCCCGATGGACAAAGAATTACAAAGGAACACTGTGAACTCCACTAATCCTGTAGCACAACATCCGTGCCTTGCCTCAGCGAACCCTGACAACATAAACCCACACATTTTCAGTTCGAATCAATGCACAGAACGAGCAAGGCTGATGCCACAAGAAAATAAATATGCATCATGGCCACCATGGCACCATTCCAAGGAGGCAAGGATTAGTAGCCTATGTATCCTACCATGTGACACAGGGGAGGTGGCAAGGCTGTGCCATGGTGTGTAGATGTCCAGCACAGCAACCTTAAGATCATGGTACCGGTTCGACAGCGAGTCAACAGCTGCACTCAACTTCCCATTAAACCTTTGTGCATCATCGTTGAGCCTTGGCACACACCTGTTTCTCCCAAGGCCAAACACCGTGATCGCCAAGAGGGCGCAGCCCAACGGAGCTAATGAAAAAACACCAACACGTCGTGCTCCCATAGCATGAAGTTGCTACAATTAGTACAAGTTAAAAATATTACATAGTATTAATCATCTGATCCTGGTTGATTAATGAGGAAGCTGCAGGTTTGCTCTTGCTCACCGTCACGGTGTTGTTAAAGATGCCAACGAGGCGATCAGAGAACTGATCAGCATTCTGTGTCAAGAAGAGCAAAGGGTTGATGTAGTAGTTGAAGCCGAAGTCATTTGATCCAGCGCTAATAATATAGAGTGAGTCTGAGATGATGGATTGAGCATGGTGATTCCCAGCCACCACGCGTAGCTTCGATTGGTACTCTTTGAGATACTCCAGTTGTCGGGATAAAGGTATTACATGCTGCCACACACAATTCAGTAAGACATAACTACTTCCTCTGTAAAGAAATATAAAAGTGTTTAGATCACTAACGCTCTTATATTTCAGTACGGAGGGAGTACGTGATGGATGCAACATGTATATATTTCTGTATACACAGCTTCCCATTATTGTTAAAGTGCGATGATAAGCCACCGATGGATGGTACTTACATAGATACGTGCTGTGGGGTCGTAGTAGCCTGATCCAGCTGATGCGAAGTTTGCTCCAATCAAAAGATTCTGTCCTGATGCCTGTGGGCTAAGATATGCAGGAGGAGAGCCATTAAACCCTAGTTTCTCACCTGCAGTGTACCATGCAAGTTGTAACACGAGATATGCATGCCATAACACTGGTAAGAATTCATGTAAAATGTCAAAAAAATCCATTTGTACAAACAAGATCGAATAAGGTTTTGACCAACCTATGATATCGCTAAGCAGCTTTCCATTTCCAAACCTCCCTGTAGCGATATGGTCCTTGAAGTCCCTGCCATAGGGAGCCATGTTTGCTTTCACCAAGGTGGCTAGATAATCGTTGTTACCCACACCGACCAGCGAGTCCCCGAACAACATGACCCCCGGCACGGCAGGCTGGGCTTCCCTGCCATCTGTCGTTGGTTCCACGAAGAGAAAGATGGCCAAGAACACCAAGAACCTCACCGCCTTTGGGGTGGTCCAGAACATAACTGTGCTCTAGCTAGGCTGGTCTCTAATGAGTTCTTAATAGAGTTTTCTGAAACAGAACACATGTTGGCTTTATATAAGTGCTTGCACCCTACGAAAACGACATAACATACATTAGTTAAAGTAGTGATGAGCTGATTAAATTTGCACCACATATAATAGTTCCGTTCATTTTTTGTGTAAACTTTTTTATGAATAAGGTGGCGTTCAGTAGATAAATCACATTGTATTGGTGACTTTTCTTAGTCTCGTCAAGGGAAAGTAGTGATTGAAACTAGGGGCGGCACCACGGTAGGGGCAGGTGTGGGCAGCCGCCCAGGTAGCCGTATTCTGCGCCCCATATGTGTTAGTTCGTTCGCCTTGTCCTGCAGTAGCTGATTCTTTTGGAGAGTATAGAAACAGCGTGAGAGAAAGAACGGTTAATTTTGGATGAAAACTTAGTGGAAAACGGCCTAGTTGTTGTCCAAATCAAATAACGTAGGTCGTCTTCGACACGGACCCTTAAGTCATCTATAAATCTCCGGATTGAGCTGTCCGGACACACTTCGTCATGTCACACCCGAAAACTCTTTCCACACGAAGCGGTCGCCGCACATTCATACCAGTCAGGCCGCTCCAGAGCAGATGTGACTACAGATGGCATTGATGCCGGTGAAAGCGACGCGACAGGACGAGTGGGCAGTGCCACTTCAGTGCCGACAAAGCGACCGAGGAGCCTAATCTGGCGCCGCATTGAAGCTGGCTTCCTGTCCATTCGCCTGGCCAGACCTATTTAAGCACAACTCCGCGCCGTCCACACCACCCTCGCTCCGCTCTCTATGTCATATTCATGACGGTAAGAGCGGACGTGACTGAACGAGACGAGATGGATTCGTACAAGCATTCATGTTTGCTGACCGGCAGCCACCTGCCGGTATTCACACCAGCACATTGACCGAAAAGGGCTACACTGAATGCTACACGCATCGATGCAGAGCCAGACTGCGAGACGAAGGTGGCCGAGCATCAGAGCCAATTATGTTGTATTTTTTGATTTTTGGTTGTTACATCACCTGATTATGAAGAACCTTAATTAAACTATTTTAAACCATTAGTTAACTTATTAATATTTGAGTGTACCTAGTTTTGTATTTCAATTTTATTCTTTTAATATTTTTTTAAACAGAGGCAAAAGATTTGCCTCTTATATTAAATAAGGAGGAGAGAGAGTTTGTTACACCACACACCCAAGTTACCACATGACAATTATTCTCGCAATAAAAAGAACCTAGTTTCTTCGCCCCGGCTTTGATCCAAAGGTTTGCCTCATCTTTAATGATGCTGAGCAAGATTTGCGGAGGTGCGCTCTTTTGCCTGAACACTCTTGTGTTGCGCTCATTCCAGATGACTCATGACACTAGCATGGTAATCGATGCCTTTGCTTTCATGTCGGTGGTGCCCGTGGTGCATGTGCTCGCCCACCAGGCCTGAACGCAGTCGAACAAGTGCCATGTGGACCTTTCCATGTTGTGGATGCAAAATTTCTGAATAGCCATGTTCCAAAGCCCGGGAGTGAATCGGCATTTGAAAAAAAGATGAGGGCCACATTTCTGCACCCGTCGGCACAAGGGGAAAGGGCCACAGTTAGGCTATACTCAGCATCTCCAATCTGTCAGCAGTCCAGATCCTATCCTGAAGCGCGAGCCAAGCTAAGAACTGGACTTTCGGTGGGGCCCAAGCCTTCCAAACCATTTGGTCCATGGGAGAGAGGACCAAACCCAAAAACTGTGCCTTGTAAGCGGAGGCCGCGGAGTAGTGCCCAGATTCCGTGTGCTTTCATAGGATGTCATCCTCAGTGAACTCATCTAGGTGCACCTCGTGCAGTAGCATCCAAAGGGTGAAGAATTGCGCAACATGCTCGATGGAAACCGATGCGGGCGGTCTGATTTTGAGGATCCACGCGTTGTCCTTGAGGGCCTCCCATACCTTCCAGCGCTTCTGGGAGGAAGTCTCGTAAATGAGCGGAGCAATATCTTTGGGCTTGCGACCAAGAAGTCTCGTATTTCAATTTTATGAGTTTTGATTAAATAGACTTGCATTTTTACGTTAATTTTTTTTAGAATTTGAATGTTTCACCTCGGGTAAGTTCAATTCCTAGATCCGTCACCGGCTGAACCCCAGCTCGGTGCACTCACGCTACACCCATGCAAGAAAATATAGCAAACCATTTAGAAAAAAAATCTTAAACTTTGTGGGAATGACCATGAAAAAATGTTAGAAGTGCTTGCAAAGTTTGGTGATCAATTGAGCAAAATTTGTAATTTTGTTCTTTTGTACAATGCTCCTCGGATGTCATTTGACCATAAAACTTTTCAAGCACTTCGAACATTTGTTCATAGTCATTTCCACAAAGTTTCAGATGTTTTTAAAATGGTTTGCTAAGTTTTCTTGTGTGGGTGCACTGAATTGGGGTGTAGAAAAATCACTCTCTGTTGTTAATTCCAAATCTATAGGCACACACAATTTGTAAATTTGCAATATAGAAACCGAGTGTAATTAATTTAACAAAAACCGTAGTAGTGGGTAGTTGATGGCATTGGCTATCAGAATCTGTGAAAGCAAGCATGTGGCAAAGCTATCAAGACAAATATCAATATGCGCCTGACTTAAAAGAAAGTTACGAGATCAATACGTCTCATTTTATTGTTCTTTAATTTTTTTTCTTTAAATGAAGCATCGAGAGGATACAAATACAATGAGCACATATAAAAGGTCAAAGCTTTTGTATAGGCAACAGAAAAAATACTCATCTTATTGTTTTGCAGTCGTGAACAAATGTAAGATTTAGTATATCATCAGTTTTACGTCACTTCATCTTTATCGGAAAAAGACATCACTGTCATTATTTTACAGCACGCCATTGTCATTTCAATATCTGAAACCATATCAACTGTACTGACAGGGAAAACACATTCAGCCATTTTACGAGCACAACCGCCAGTGTCAAGGATAAAGAAAGCCAAAAGAAAACTATGGGGGTGAGGTCTACACGTGTTAGGCTTTTAGCCCAAGAACAAAAAAGATGGAACAAACGGTGAACATAACAGACACGAGCACACCGAAGACACAGGAATAGAATTCCAGGGCGATTTCTTCTTTCTCTGATATGACGGAACTGCACAACGCATATCTACACAAAGTAAAGGAGCTACCTGCCTATAGCTTCCAACTAATGACCTAGAGATGTCAAACCTAGCTACGTCTTAAACACATGTTGAGAGAGAGAGAGAGGTATTGATAAAAACAAAATACAGACATAGTAGCATCATGATTATTATTATAACGACAATAAACTTTATCATAAAACTTCTCATGAGCAAGTAACAATTGATCACAACATCAAAGTATAAAGCATAAACTTTCTTGAAAACTAACAAACTATATACTTAGTGAACTTTGCAATTACAATTTATCATATTTTCAGGAAAGGTCTCGTATCGGATCCTTTTGGCAAGTCCACATACTCAACCATCATTTAGTCTTCTATGATTGCTAACACTCATAACATATATATGGAGCAAAAAGTTTCAACCGAACACATAGAAAGATAGGGGCTTATAGTTTCGCCTCCTAACTTATTTACCTCAAGGGTGATGTCAATAATAATAACCCATGATCACTCATATCCAACTGGGTATATCTGCATAGATCTTTTTACACCACATGATGCTTGCCTAAGAGAAAATAAAAAGGAATAGAGGAAAGTGCTTTGACTCTTGTATAAAAAGTAAATACATAAAAATAAATGATAGGCCCTTCGCAGAGGGAAGCAGAGATTGTGTTTTATGATTTGCATGCACAATCTCTTAATGCAAAAAAAGTCACGTTATATTGCCCCTTATGATATCAACTTCTATTATGCAGTCTGTCGCTTTTATTACTTTGTCATCACAAGTTCGTACAAATGCTTATTTTCCCTTACACTAAAAGATCAAACACATTTAGAAGCAATTTTTATTGCCTTTTGCACCGATGACAACTTACTTGAAGGATCTTACTCAATCCATAGGTAGGTATGGTGGACTCTCAAAACATGAATTTGGGTTTATGGTTTTTGAATGCACAAGTAGTATATCTATTTAGTGCGGATTTTTGGGCTAGTAAAGATATTGGGCAAGCACCACATGTTAGAGGATCTATTACAATATAACTTCTATGCGAATATGAACAAACATAAATCATTACGTTGTCTTCCTTGTCCAACGTCAACAAATTGGCATAAGATATTTAATGAGTGCTCACAATCATAAAAGATGTCAAAGATGATATATTTACATGCGAATCTTCTCTTCCCTTATTAATTCTTTCATGAATTGCATAATTGACCAATGCTATGTTTTTCAACTTTCAGTAAATTTTACCACTTATACTTTTCCTTATGTGATGTCATTACTTATGTGATGATATATTTTCTTTATTTTGATAGAAACAAGAAAGTAAAGAAACAAAAACTGAAACTAATCTTTATTATATATTTCTCAACTCAATTACATAGATGTATAGATCACGAAACTAGAACTCAAAATATATCATACTAAACTTTTATTCAAATAAATCACGAAAAAAATAAAGATCGAACTAAAAATTGGTGAAGGTAATAAAAGTGATGGTGATACTCTACCGTGGCATCTCCCCCATGCTTGGTGAAAGCCAAGGGGAGTGCCCATACCCGTGTGCTTAGGTCTCATTCTTTGGTGATGGTGGTGGTGACGATGTGGTAAGCTTGTCCTCCGGCTTCCATGGCAAGGGTTCACCATCATCAGAGGATGCACGAGTCTCCTTAATCCTGAAACTGGCAGCTAAACTCAGTAGTAGAAAACCGGGCTTTGGTCCAGGCCGGGCCAGCCCATTAGTCCCGGTTCAGTCACGTACCGGGACCCATGGGGGCAACGGTCACGGTTCGTGAGGCCTGGGAGCCGGCCGGGCCTCGTGGGGCATTGGTCCCGGTTCGTCTGGACCCTTTGGTCCCGGTTCCAGACACGAACCAGGACCAATGTGCCTCACTCCTGGCCCACAACCATTGGTCTCGGTTCGTGGCTGGAACCTGGACCAAAGGGGGTCCTTTAGTCCCGGTTCCAGCCATGAACCGGGACCAATGAGATGCCTATATATACCCCCTTGCCCGCGAGCAGAGCACTCCACTGCTTTGTTTTTCTGGCCGGCGAGGGGAGAGCTTTGTGGTGCTCTAGCTCACCTCCTATGAACATGAGGTGTTCGATGAAATGCCCGATCCATACTTAAGCTTTCTCCTCCCGAAGCTCCTTGTGCAAGCTCCATTTTCCTCGAGATTTGTCTAGGTTTGGCAGTCCGTCCTGTCCCGTCCCCGTCCTCACCGCCGTCGATTGCCCGCGCCGATCTCGTCGCCGGCAACACCGTGATGAGCCTCTTGATATTATCTTCTTTATAAAAGAAAAAAGTTCTTACTTGTATGATTTAGATAGATACATCTGTAATTTTCTTACTTTTATTATTGTTTGTTATTATATAGTGCGATGGTTTTGGTATCCGCCTCTGTCGGCCCTCGTCCTGTCTATGATTTAGATGTGGTATATATATATTATCTTCTATAACTATTTCGTTCATTTATTGTTTATGACAATTATGCCAACCAACGTGACATGATAGCCCGAGGAATTTGATAGTCAAATTTCTGACTGTTGCTATGCTACGCGCCAGCTATTCCAAAATATCTACCCACCTAACGGTCATATCATTGAAGGGCATTTATATCTTATCATGTCGGGATGCTCCCTAGGCTATAAATAGCCACCCCCTACAACCACCACTGGTTGGCTGCTCCGCGAGAAACTGACACTTGTCATTGAGAGCATCCCATCCTCCAAGGACTTTGAGCGAAAATCATCAAGTGAGGAAAAACCCAAAGCCCCAAACCAAACACCTACAAAGCAAAGTGATTGAGCATCACTGAAGAGATTGTTCCTGTCTAGAACCGACGCTTGTTACCTTTGAGGACTGTGCATCCTCCAGATGGTTAGGCGTCATGGTCTAGAGCATCCAAGAGGAAATTGTGGATCGCTGGGTGACCAAGTTTGTGAAGGTTGGAAGTCACCTGAAGACTTACCACGAGTGATTGGGCGAGGTCTGTGTGACCTTAGCTCAAGGGGAATACGGTGAGGACTAAGTGTCCTGAACCGTGTGTTCAAGACTAGGTGTCCGGGACTGTGTGTCCTCAGGTTTAAATACCTAGCTGCCCTAACTAGACGTACAACTGTCACAGCAGTTGCAACTGGTCTACCAAATCATTGTCTTCACCAAGCTTACTAGTTCTATTTTCTCAACCCCTTCATTTCCTTATTACTGTGTTGTGTGCTTGTTCATATCTGTTTGAAGGCTTTGACTAAAGACTTTCTCAATTTCCTCAGTTCAATTTCTTCAGTTTGTTTGTCTTCATCCCGTTTAATACTTTGCTTACGCTTTCTGTACTCAGTCTCTTGTTTTCAATTCATCATGATGTCCATGCTTATGTTACATCATGTCTGCATCTGAGTACTTATTCCACTGTAAGTAGTTCTTCGCTCAGGAATTTCATCACCCTGAAATTCCTCAATGAAGAATTTATAAAAATCGCCTATTCACCCCCCTCTAGTCGACTTAACACACTTTCAATTGGTATCAGAGCAAGGTACTCCCTTGTTCTATGTGATTTTTGTTTAACCGCCTGGATTTAGTTATGTTGACCGCAGGTATGATCAAGGTTTTTGCTGGGTGTCCTACCTTCGATGGGACGGACTACCCCTACTGGAAGAATAAGATGTGCATGCATCTTGAGGCAATTGACAACGATCTCTGGTACGTTGTGGAAAATGGCGTTCCCTCTGTCACTCCTACCATCAACACTGCTGATGTGAAGAGATTCAAGCAACTCGACTCTCAAGAGGAGAACATCATATGTGGCCATTTGAGCAAAGGTCAGTATGGCAGAGTGAGTGCTTTGGAGACAACAAAGCTTATCTAGGACAGGCTGTCCAAGGTCAATGAAGGAGTCTCAACACAGCGTGACTCTCGAGTTGACGTTCTTCGCAATCTCATCAACCGCTTCAAAAGACTTGACAATGAAAATGTTCAGCAAACCTTCGATTGCCTCACTGACATTTCAAATGATCGTCAAGCCCTTGGTGCCTCTGACATCACCGACCACGAGGTGGTGAAAAAATTGCGTCGATCGCTTGATTCCTCATTTGACACCCTTGCACTGATGATACAAGAACGAGGAGACTACAAGTCACTTGATCCCGCTGATATCCTCGAAAGGCTAAACACTCATGAGTTCCAGCTTGCTGAGAAGAGAGATCTCTATGGACCAAGCTATGGCAGATCACGAGCTCTGAAGGCCAAGGCAGTGTTTGAATCTGAAGGTGAAGATTCTGGTAGCAGTCTTGGTGGTCCTGAAGAACTAAGCTAGGAGCTAGCAATGCTCGTGAGGAAATTCCAGAAGTTCTCAAGACGTGGTCGTTTTGGAAAATCCTCAAGAAGTGATGACTTAAGACCAAATTCCTCATCCCGTGATTACAAGAAGAGACTTTGCCACAAATGCAAGAAACCCGGTCACTACATTCAAGATTGTCCTCAGTGGGAAAAGGAATCAAAGAAGAAGAATTACAAGGACTACAGTTCTGATGATTCAAAGAAGAAGAAGAAATCTTCAGAGACCTCTTCATCAAAACCTTCAAGGTCTTGATCTCACAAGAAAAGCAGCTCCAAGAAGGCTCGGGCATTCATTGGCAAGGAAATGAACTCTGAGGCTGAATCTGAGGAAAATGAGGAAGGGGAGTGAGGGAGTCCTAGATTAGGGGGTCTCCGGACAGCCGGACTATCTCCATTAGCCGGACTGTTAGACTATGAAGATACAAGATTGAAGACTTCGTCTCGTGTCCGGATGGGACTCTACTTGGCGTGGAAGGCAAGCTAGGCAATACGTATATGGATATATCCTCCTTTGTAACCGACCTTGTGTAACCCTAACCCTCTCCAGTGTCTATATAAACCGGAGGGTTTTAGTCCGTAGGACAACAATCACAACATACAGTCATACCGTAGGCTAGCTTCTAGGGTTTAGCCTCTCTGATCTCGTGGTAGATCTACTCGTGTAACACCCGTATCTTCAATATTAATCAAGCAGGACGTAGGGTTTTACCTCCATCAAGAGGGCCTCAACCTGGGTAAAACTTCGTGTCCCTTGCCTCCTGTTACCATCCAGCCTAGACGCACAGTTCGGGACCCCCTACCCGAGATCCACCGGTTTTGACACCGACATTGGTGCTTTCATTGAGAGTTCCTCCGTGTCGTCGCTGTTAGGCTTGATGGCTCCTACTATCATCGATAGCAATGCGGTCCAGGGTGAGACTTTTCTCCCCGGACAGATCTTCATATTCGGCGACTTTGCTCTGCGGGCTAATTCGCTTGGCCATCTGGAGCAGATTGAAAGCTACGCCCCTGGCCATTAGGTCAGATTTGGAAGTTTGAATTACACGGCCAACATCCATGGGGACTTGATCTTCGACGGATTCGAGCCACAGCCGGGCGCGCCGCACTGTCGCGATGGGTATGACCTAGCTCTGCCATCGGACGGTACCCCAGAAGCCGCGCCCACATCAGCTCCGACCCTTAGCTCGGAGCCAGCTGCGCTAATCGAGGACGGGTGGCTAGACACCACCTTAGGGGCTGCAGTCTCAACGGCGATCGAGCCGAACACCAGCATAATCCTTTGCGCAGCCCGTGACTCCGAGGTGCCGGACTCTCCTCCAGACCCCGAACCATCCGCGCCCCTTCCAATCGAATCCGACTGGGCACCGATCATAGAATTCATCACTGCGGATATCTTTCAGCAGTCGCCCTTCGGCGACATTCTGAATTCACTAAGGTCTCTCTCTCTATCAGGAGAGCCCTGGCCGGATCGTGGCCAACAAGACTGGGATGCGGACGACGAAGAAATTCGACGCCCACCCACGACCCACTTTGTAACCACTGTCGATGATTTAAAAGACATGCTCGACTTCGACTCCAAAGACATCGACGATATGGACGACGATGTAGGAGAAGAAAATGAACCAGCACCTATAGGGCACTGGAAAGGCACCTCGTCGTATGACATATACATGATGGATGACCCCTCCAAGGAGCAACCCAAGCGCCGACGTCAGCAGCGCCGCTCTAAGTCCCGCCAAAGCAAAAGTGGTGATACTGGCACAGGAGATAATAACACTCCGGATAGCGCCAAAGACAACAAAAATCCCCTCCAACAAGAGTTAGATCAGGAGGATGAAGGAGCCAACTCTCCTGAGAGAGCAGCTGGCGGAGAGGAGGAGGATGACAATTACATGCCCCCCTCCGAAGACGAGGCAAGCCTCGGCGACGATGTATTCGCCGTCCCAGAGGATCCCGTCGAACAAGAGCGCTTCAAGCGCAGGCTTATGGCTACGGCAAATAGCCTGAAGAAAAAGCAGCAGCAGCTTCAAGCTGATCAAGATCTGCTAGCTGACAAATGGACTGAAGTCCTCGCAGCCGAGGAATATAAACTCGACCGTCCCTCCAAGAGTTACCCAGGGCGTAGGTTACTACCCCGACTGGAGGAAGAAGCGTATCATATGGCTAATCGGCCACCTCGTGGCCGCGATAGAGAGGCATTCCAGCCAAAAGCTCAGCCCCACCCCAACGCCATCCAAATAAAAAGGTATGGGGAGATACGCTAGACCTGCGAGACATATTGGAGGACAAAGCAAAGCATTAAAGATCGATCTACGGATCACGAGGGCGCACCACTCTACGAGACGGTAAATGTCACGCCGGATACAGTAAAAGCAAATCCGGCCGGGACGAACACAGCGGGCAGGACCCATATGAGCTGTGTCACGATATAGCCCAATACAGAGGCGCCGCACACCCTTTATGCTTCATAGACGAAGTAATGGAACATCAATTCCCAGAAGGTTTCAAACCTGTAAACATTGAATCATACGAAGGCACAACAGATCCCGCGGTATGGATTGAGGACTTCCTCCTCCACATCCACATGGCCCGCGGTGATGACTTACATGCCATCAAATACCTCCCACTAAAACTCAAAGGACCAGCGCGACATTGGCTTAATAGCTTGCCAGCGGACTCCATTAGCTGTTGAGAAGATGAAGCCGCATTCCTCGACAACTTTCAGGGCACTTATGTGCGACCACCAGACGCCGATGACTTGAGCCACATAATTCAGCAGCCAGAAGAGTCAGCCAGGCAATTCTGGACTCGGTTCCTTACAAAGAAAAATCAAATCGTCGACTGTTCGGATGCGGAGGCCTTAGAGGCTTTCAAGCACAACATCCGAGACGAGTGGCTAGCCCGGCACCTTGGTCAGGAAAAGCCGTAATCTATGGCAGCCCTCACGATGCTCATGACCCGCTTTTGTGCGGGAGAAGATAGCTAGTTGGCTCGTAGTAACAACATATCAAAGAACCATGGTACCTCAGATACGAAGGACGGCAACAGCAGGTCACGTCGCAACAATCATAAGCACCGCATTAACGGCGAAAGTACTGAGGATACGACAGTCAATGCCGGATTCAAAGGCTCTAAACCCGGTCAATGGAAAAAGCCATTCAAACAAAGTACGCCGGGTCCGTCCAGCTTGGACCGTATACTCAATCGCTCGTGTCAAATACGCGGCACCCCAGACAAGCCAGCCATTCACACCAACAGGGATTATTGGGTGTTCAAGCAGGCCGACAAGTTAATAGCCGAAAACAAAGACAAGGGGCCGCATAGCGATGACGAGGATGAACCCTGGCAGCCGCACACTGGAGGACAGAAGAGGTTTCCCCCACAAGTGCGGACGGTGAACATGATATACGCAACCCACATCCCCAAGAGGGAGCGGAAGCGTGCGCTCAGGAACGTATATGCGCTGGAGCCAGTCGCCCCAAAGTTCAACCCTTGGTCCTCCTGTCCGATCACCTTCGATCACAGGGACCACCCCACTGGTATCCGTCACGGCGGATTCGCCGCACTGGTCTTAGACCCAATAATCGATGGATTTCACCTCACTCAAGTCCTTATGGATGGCGGCAGCTGCCTAAACCTGCTTTATCAGGACACAATACGTAAAATGGGTATAGACCCCTCAAGGATCAAACCCACAAAGACGACCTTTAAAGGCGTCATTCCAGGCGTACAGGCCCACTGCACAGGCTCAATTACACTGGAAGTGGTCTTCGGATCCCCGGATAACTTCCGAAGCAAAGAGTTAATCTTTGATATAGTCCCGTTCCGCAGTGGTTACCACGCGCTGCTCGGACGAACCGCATTCGCTAGATTCAATGCGGTGCCAAATTATGCATATCTCAAGCTCAAGATGCCAGGACCCCGCAGAGTTATTACAGTCAACAGAAACATAGAGCGCTCTCTCCGAACAGAGGAGCACACTGCGGCCCTTTCAGCAGAAGCGCAAAGTAGCCTCTCAAGGCAATCTACCAGTTAGGCATTTCAAAGCCCGGACACCTTCAAGCGCGCTCAGGGCAATCGGAAAACAGACCGCCTGGCACGATCTGAGCTCGCATAGCAATACGGCGGCCGCCCCAATCCCAGCCCAACGGCGTTGCTTGTGTCGCGCGTACATAATTACGCATTAAAAATACCATGGGCACAGGTGGGGAGGGGGGGGGGCACAACCACGACACGCCCCAAAATGCGGCCTAAACTGCACCAGGGGCTTCCCGATTGGTTATTTTTATTTTTCTTTCAGGACTTCAATCTCTGGAAACACTGTCCGGCAGATCTATTGCCGAACACATGATACAACAACCAAGGAGGCCGACGACTATGGAATTCCCAGGTGGATTACAGATTTCATATAATTCCTCAGCTCGCCCTTGGAAGGGACATAGTCCTATTCTTTTGCTCATTACACTATCTGTATCACTCTGCTTTACTGAATTTTTTTTAATATACAATGCATGACATTACGACTATTATCGCATCTTTGTCATATGCATACATATCTATGTGTTCATTAATGATGCCTAGCAACCGTACACTCTGGTACGGCCAATGCACCAGGGGCTTACATACCCACAATATGGTGTGAAAAGTCCGAACACTTTCACAAGTGCGGCACCCTGAACTTATAGCATTATATGCATCAGCTCCGAATCATGTCTTTGGTCAAATGTTGGGTTTGCCCGGCTCCTATGTTTTGGTACCTTACGTTCCGCTCTATTGGCTAAGGTAGCGCTAGGAGAACTACTGCGAGTGTGCCCCGGTTCTGCCGGGCCGAGCACCTCAGTAGAGAAAGCTAAAACTGACTGTCATGATAAGGCGAGAGACTGGTCGCTGTTCGGCGAGGTTTTTCGAGTCCCTAAAGACTTATGCCGCTTAGGGCGAGGGGCCGGCTCCGTCCGCTTACAGGCGTGCATCACGCCCCGAATTCGGCCTTCCGAATACCAGGGGCTTCGCCGAAATTTAAAATTATAGAATTCTATGGCTAAGTGAGAGTGATAAAGCACTATTAGTCCGGTTGCCTTGTTCAGTGTGCTGAGCACCTCCCTCGCAGGACCCAAACATGGGAACAAGAGTGCTCAGGTTTATCCCGAACACCCCAGCACTCGTGGTATGGGGGCAGAAGCCGAGGACTAGCCATCTCTCAAATTGGATAAACAGCCAAACAGAAGATAATATTTTAAATTCACACAAGCATTGCATAGCGCATATGAAACAAGTTTTAATCTCATAGGATAAAAAACGAGCAAGTCTCATTCAAATATTACATTTTGCGAACACTCATCCGCGATAAGACGGGCGCTCGGCAGAACACCCTCGTAGTACATCTCGGGGTGGCGGTGCTCCTTACCCTCCGGCGGCCCCTCCTTGATCAGCTTCACGGTGTCTAGCTTGACCCACTGCGTTTTTACACGGGCGAAGGCCCGACGTGCACCTTCAATGCAGATGGATCACTTGACGACCTCCAGCCGTGGGCAGGCATCCACAAGCCGCCTCACCAGGACAAAGAAGCTGTTCGGAAGGGCATCGCCAGGCCACAACTGGACTATGAAGCCCTTCATGGTCTGATCGGCCGCCTTATGTAGCTCGTCCATCTGCTTCAGCTGGTCACTCATCGGCACCGGATGTTCGGCCTCAGCATACTGAGACCAAAACAGCTTCTCCGTCGAGCTTCCATCCTCGGCCTGGTAAAATTGTGCGACATCGGACACACTGCAGGGCAAATCTGCGAATGCTCCTGAAGAGCTCCGGATTCGGGTAAGTAATCGGTAAATTACTTTTACATGCTTGCTTTGCATATAGAAAGCCTTACCCGCCGCTATCTTCTTCATCGCGTCGATCTCCTAAAGGGCCTTCTGGGCCTCGGCCATGGCACTCTTCACGCTCTCACAGGCCGCGGCAAGTTCAGACTCTCGCGTCTTCAAGTCAAGCTCCAACGCCTCGTGCTTCGTCACGAGAGCTTGGAGCTCTTGCTGCACCTCGCCCACCCGAGCCTCGTGCCTCTCTCGCTCGGTGTGCTCCTGGGCCGCCTTCTTTTCGGCCTCGGATAGCGCTTGCTTCAGGGTCGCCACCCTGGTCGTGGCCCCTGGCAAACATACAATGATCCTATCATTTAGCAATCGTGTCCTTTTTCTCATCTATAGACGGGGTATTACTTACCCTTGTTCTCCTCGAGCTGCCTCTTAGCAAGGCCGAGCTCTTTCTGGGCCCCCTCGAGGGCCTCCTTCAGTACGGCGACCTCCGCAGTCAGTGCGGCGGACGCCAGCAGCGAAGCCTGCATATGCATATTGACATACTTATATTAGACTCCTGCGATATTATTTGATCCTATGTTCGGCTTTTCTTTGTGAACACCGAACAAAGCATCAGGGGCTACTGTCTATGCGGTAATATTTCTACTACATTCTAAAACACTTACCT
This sequence comes from Triticum dicoccoides, assembly GCF_002162155.2. NCBI lineage: Eukaryota > Viridiplantae > Streptophyta > Magnoliopsida > Poales > Poaceae > Triticum > Triticum dicoccoides. The sequence goes on along the minus strand of NC_041392.1, from coordinate 64,107,346 downwards.
CGAAGCCTGTTAGAAGGCTAGTACAGGCTTCAGTCAATCCGCTCTTGGCGGACTGAACCTTCTGGATCACCGCACTCATGATAGTGCGGTGCTCCTCCTCGATGGAAGTGTTGTGGAGCGCTTCCAACATAGTGTCCGGCGCCTTTGGATGGACAGAGGTCACCGGCACAGGCGTCTCACCTCCCTTAGAAGGGGACCGCCTACCCGAGCTCGGAGTCGTTGGAGGGTCCGACGCGGTGTTCGGCTGAGGGCCAAACTCGGAGCTCTCGGGGACCCCGTCCCCTCGGCTACTGGAGTCCGGAAGGTTGCCTTGAGGCGCCTCCGGGACTGTCCCCCCTCGATCCGGTGCCTCTTGAGATAGCACCTCGGTGTCGTCGGCTGGATGAGGGGAGGTGGCGGTCGGGACTGGATCGCTATCCATGTCCGACGCGCCCAGGGAGCCGTCCGAGGATACCTCGATATTGGCTCGGGGCGGCCTGCACAATCGAGTTCGGCGTTAGGGAAAGCAATGCGACAAAGGAATCCTATGGGTTACTTTGGTATCCAAAACTTACGCCCATTAGCCATGTACATTTCCTGTATCGCTAATCGAACACTTGGCTGCTAATTCATGTTTCAGCATCAAACGGTCTCCTCGTGAGAATCTTATGTTATAATTTTCTTCCTAGCACCTACTTGGGGAGTGCTGAACCCACTAGACAGGCCTAGGCCGCCCAGAACACATGGGAACGCCACGGTCACGCGGTGACCACGCGGCGGGCATGCGAGTTTACGCGCTGTAGAGTTGGGGCTCTCGGCCACCGCCCAAACCTCGACGTTTCGCCACCAAACCATGTATTTATGATTAAATAGGTACTTATGTAACTATAAATAATTTTTGGAAAAAATAAATAGCAAACTACGAGGCAGCTGTAGTTCAAATTTGACTCGCTTCCAACTAAATCGACGGAAATTTGTCTTTTTCACAAGAGGTGAATCAAAACTTTTTACACCCAACCATTTTATCAATTGTGCATTAAATATGTCCTAGTATTTTAGAAATTATATTTGGTCCAATTTTGCAACAATTATTTGGGAGGTCCTTCGTAAAAAAACCTTCTTTTGGACACTCGAAAAATGGAAAATGGTTTTTCCGTCCAAAGAAAATGAAAACTTTCTTAGGCAACATTGTTTGACATTCCAATATGCACCTTTGTGCACAATATGAGATCATTTGAACAAACTATACCATGAATGTGGGCATAAGATTGATCATTTGGCTTGAAAGCCATTGATCTCCACACGTGATAGCTCGTTTCTGAGAACACTTTTTTAAATTAATTACCATATTACAAGTTTGTTATTTTTCCTGAAAACTTGGCCACATATAATGACACAATGCGAAGATTTCCAATTTTTTGATTTTTTTTGAATTTTTTATGTCCGTTTCAAAATGCGGTCAAAACGGCGGCCATGACCGTTCCTAGCTACTGGTTGAATCTTGGATTTTTTGGTGTTTCTCTGATTAAATAGATACTTTTGTACCTAAAAATGATTTTTGGAAAAAATAAATAGCAAACTATGAGGCAGCCGCAGTTCAAATTTGACCCGTTTCCAGCTCAAACGATGAAAATTTGTCTTTTTCATCAGAGATGGATCAAAACTTTTTACACCCAACCATTTGGTCAGTTGTGCACTAAATATGGCCTAGTATTTTAGAAAAATGAATTGGTCCAATTTTGCATCAATTATTTGGTAGGTTCTTCAGAAAAAACCCTCATTTTAGGCACTCGAAAATGATTAAAAATAGCTAGAAAGATCAAAAATGCATACAAATTTGTCCATAAAATGTTGTCTAAATCTAGTGAAAATTTGTGTGGTGCCCTTTTGCAAAATATTTTTGTAAGCTTCTTCATAAAATACCTCAATTTTTAGTAATTGAAAACTATTTTAAATCACTGATTTTCCGAATCAATCAAAATTCTTCCCACGGATCGATGACATGACGCCCATCCATCCATCCATCCATCTCTTCATCCCACATCCATCCATCCATCTATTTACAGAAAAAAGAAAAGAAAAAGACATACCCTGACCCGCAGCCCAAACCCTAGCTAGCTCAGATCCCCCCGTCGCACCCCTCCTCCCTCATCCCCATCTCCTCGCCGCCGCCACCTACTCCCGTTCCCCTGCACCACTCCTCATCGCCAACCTACAGCGCCCGATGCCGCCCGATTCCTGCACCCTCCGACGGTGCCCGATGCCCTCCCCTCCGCTCCATCCTCCCCTTGGACAAGATCCGGCGCGCACGTCCCACACATCGACCGCGCCCTCCCACCCACACATCGCCACCGCCACCCACCGTCCCGTCTGACCTCGCCGTCGCCACCCACCGCCCCGTCCGACCTCGTCGCCGTTCGCCGCTCCCGGTCTCTTCCCCCCACACCCGCCACCCCCTCCCTCCCTCCTCCCATCAGAAGAGAAGAGGGATCTCGCGCGGATCACACCAGGGCGTCGATCTGGACTTCCGTCTGCACGAGGGGACGCGTGGAGCAGGAGAGGCGGCCATGGCGCTCGCATCGGGCTCCGGCAGCGGCGGTGGGGGGAGCGAATTCTCTGTGATGGTGATAGGCTCCGACTTCGTGGTGGACGCCGGCGCGGCGCTCCTCGCCTTCCCTGCCAACAGCGAGGAGTGGCACGACTGCGTCCCCGACCTCGACGACGACTTCTCCGACCTCGAGGAGCTCCAAGTGGTCCACGTGCAGGGCGCAGACAGATCCGGCCAGCCCGTCGTCCGGGTCGTCGACAAGTTCTTCCCCGGTGCGCCAAACCCGCTCCCGTTGCTTTCCGTCCTCTCCTCATCCTGGGATTTATCGGGTGGTGTTTGGGGATTGCTGGTGCGCGTCTAGGGTTTGGTGCGAGTCATTCCATGAATTCTTTGCTGTTAGGTTGTAGCTTCATTCCTTGAGTTGGTATGAAGTGGAAAATGCATGCTATACTTAGGATTTCAGCATATCTATGTCTCAGCAATTAGCTAATTCTACTTTGTTGGGGATGCACCTTTCATGATTGTTCATCTGGATAGTAATCTGCTTTGTCTGTGGCTTCTTTGCTAGTGGTACCATGCCCTATTGGTCTAGTTTCAGGTTTCATGACAGATTCGTTTGTACTATTTATTTCTCATAATCAATTGGCAGCGTACCATTTTGTAAGGAAACTAGCACAACAGTTTGTATGTTACTTCTTTGCTGGTAGTGGATGATTCCTTTCCATGTCATATTGGTCTGACTTCCCATTGGATAACCAACTCGCTCTCCTGCCGTTCTCGCTGCTACTATTTAGATAGAGAGGGGTGCTGATTAGTGTAGTTTGTGATTGCGAGAATGCTTGCTGCTGCTATTTGTGCTTACTGATTGATTATACAGTGATTCACATTTGCTATTTCTACTTGTTGATGTTATTGTTGCCATCCGATGCATATTGTTGTGATCCTTAGCTTACTGTCTTGCCTGCAGGTGTCGTGCTGGTGACCGGGTTCGAAGCGCTCGGATCGAAGGTGGTCGAGCACTGGTACGAGGTCTACAAGATGGACAAGCAGGGGGCCAACCTCTGGTTCATCTACTGGTGGGAGGACAAGGTTTCTTCTGGCTCTGAATGTTAGGATGGTCAATGTAATAGTCCAGTATGTAGTGTAAGGTTTTGGATTGGAAACTCACTGTGAAGTTTGGCTCTTATTAGGCTTGCTTTTGCTGCCATTTTTTATTGATGAATGCATTACCTTTTTCTGATTGATCCAAAATGTCATCTTATCTCTATCGCAATGGGAGTTAAAATGTTTGTACAGACAGTATAGTTTATGCTATGATAATCACTGTATTGTTTGTAGTATGGAATTTGCATTCTGTAATGGGACTGGAGTTTAGCTCTTTGGCTTGCCTTTTCTGTGCCCTAGAGACGAATACACCGGCCCTAGAATAATACCTGCCTCTTTATTAGCACTTCCAAGTAAGCGCCGCTCTCACTGTTGCCATCTACTATGTGTAATTAGGAGTAGGACATGGTCCTTTTGCTTGTGCTACACAAGGATTTGTACTGCACTGCTGCTGAAACTGCTGAAACATGATGCTGCGATTGCCAATTTTTTTGTCTTAATGCCCATCTGTTGTTATTTGCTTGGGGTGTTTTTCATTAAAATACAAACAGTGGCTGTTCTGAAATTCAAGCTATTGAAGAATGATGATAAAATACTTTTTTAAACAGTGGGTTGTGGCTTAGTGTAATTGATGTACTAGTGCACTGCTTGGCGTAAAATTATAGCAGTACACATAGATATGCAATGAAATGCTTCTCGTATTTTACACATGTATATTTGACATGAATGTGTATTGCTTGGCTTAAAGTTGCAGAAACCATGTTCTATGAATAACTATAGTTGCTTTCAAAATCTGCAATTTATTGGCGATGTTACCTTATTATTTGCTCTATTTAATTGTTTTTGTAGGTCCATGACATCTCGCTGAACCACTACACCTGGCTTGCTCGCCGGCGCGCCCGTGCGTGCTTCGATGCGCGGCGCTTCGTCGAGCTGGCCGGACCGCGGCAATCCCCGGAGCTGGAGCGGGAGGATGCGACGAGATGCTGCTGCTGCGGTTGCGTCCTCTGAGGCAGCAGCTGCCCCTCGCTGACCTCATCAACCTTTGGCGTCCGCCATGAGCTCCGTGCATGACCCCTTCTACATCGTCCGGGAGGAGATCCAGGGCTTGGTAATCCCCCCATCCCCATCCGCCCTCCCTCCCCTGCGCCCCTTTCTCTTCCTCTAGTTGCAAATTTTCATATGATGCAGCTATTTATTTGGTTGCGCCGTGGCGTACTGTCAGCTGAAAATTGCTTATGTATTTTCTACTCCAGTACTATGGCTGAGGCAGTGACCAGCTTGGTAGGTAGTACTAGCTGAGAAAGTTCATGATACTGGCTGGGAGCAAAAAATTATAGGCTTAGTTGCTGTATTGGTTCTGTTGTTGTATGGGGATATATGCATAGATATGTAACATGTGGGTTCCAAGCATGCTTCCGAGAAAAAGTAAAATTATATATCCAATTTAAAAATTGTACATCTGCCGTTCTTGTGGAATGCAAGTTATTTTAGGTAGTAAGAGTGTGCAGGGCAGGTCATCAAGTGCACGGCTGCTAGTTTGATTACTAGCTCTGTTCTATTGGGATATGTATATGTATGTGTGGATTTTAAGCATGGTTCCTATAGATGTGATAAGTGCATACCATTGCAACTCCTCTTTGTCTGGTATTATAAGGCCATTTGATTGAATGCTTGAAGTGAATGTGCTTTTAAGTCTCATGTAGTTTCAGAAACACATGCATTTGTCCATTTCTTTGTCTGCTCTTGTGAGCTCTTCCCATTGGGAAACATGGCTAGCTGCCCATATCATTTGATGAACTATACTATTATCGATTGCTTTTAATCAGCTGATGATGCATATTCAGTTTGGCTGATTTTGTTACATACATACATACATACATACATACATACATACATACATACATGGCTTTGTTTTGGGCTGGCAACTCAACTGTGATGCCATTGCTGCTGCTCTGTAGAACTTCTGTATGTTTAGAGCATGCATCCTAATTGTCAATCTTGAGTCTGCACTGCTGTATGTTTTTTATGTCAAACACTTATGCATGACTAATTCTAACTAGAAGTAGTTTTTTTGTTCAGGTTTTGTATTTATTACTGCTGACATATTGTCATGATTTACTTTTTGTACTAAATAGATCTTTCTGATATTCACAGGTTTTAGCGATCAGCCGTAGCTCTTTCATCAAAGGTGCATGGTGCAACCGAGGACAAGCACTTCATGTCCAACCAAGGTGCATGGTGCTCACAATTGACGAACAGGAGGTCTATGAAATTTGAAGTTCAAAGCCGGATAGCCATACTCAGCAAATAGTCGTCTCTTTTGTTTGACTGTAATAGACTGTAAATATTGTTATATTGTAATAGTAGGCATATTTGGGTTGTAATAGACTATGTACAGATTGTAGTAGACTTGGTTAGTGTTATTTGATGAACTATATTTGTACTGTTCCGTTTGAAATATTGATTATGTATGTGATTTCAAAAAGTGTGGAATGGAAACCTGACTTGTGGGACCCACTTATGAGAATAATCTGAGCAATTTTGAATTTTTTGTCAAGTGGGCCAAATGTGTGAGAAGATGACAAATGGGACCAGCCCCAAAATATAATGGCCCGAATAATTTTAAAAGACCCCGGCCCAGAAATAAATAAAAGGTTGAAATGGGCTTGGCCTATGTAACTGGCAGGAAAAAAACAATAAATGGGCTGAATTAATGGGCTCGGCCCATATAGACACCTAATCGGATCGGGCTGAATCTTGTCAGTAACCTTTCCAATTGGTCGCAATTTTGCCACGTCGGATCCGACGTTCCCTGAACAGACAGTTAGTGACCAAAACAAAATGTCATGGGTTCAACGACCTTCTGTTTTGGTTGTAAACGTCGACCTTCTCACATAGAAGGTCGTTAATTTCAGTTTACGACCGTCAGTTTTTGACCTTCTGTTTTTTGTCACAAAAAGGTCGCAAATGAAGAACAATGACTTTCAGTAACCAATAGTCAAGGTCATAAGTTGACATATTTCTTGTAGTGGACCTGCACAGATGCTTCGCTACGGGAGTGGCCTTGCGCCGGCAGCCACTGCTGCTCTACGCTAGCCAGCCATCACGGGCTCACGGCAGGTCGTCGCCGTCCAGCCGCGTCAGGATGCCGCGGTCGCGGCCCCTGCCTCGGCTCGCGGGTCTGTCGTGCCACGCCAGCGCCGCACTCGCTGCTCGGAGGTGGCTGGCCGTCGCCTCTACCGGTTGCCGCTGCCGACATACACCCCGAAGAGCACGCTGACGAGTACGACTCGGTGGACGCGGGCGGTGGCGAGGTGGTGATGGACCGCCATGCCGTGCTCCCCTGCTTTGTCGTGTCTACAGGGTCTAGCCTCCGGAGCTGGACAGCCCCGCCAGCCGGCGCTCCAGCTGATCCGACGCGCCCATGGCCATGGATTCATTCTCGTGTTAATCACCACCACTCACTAATCTGCTAGCTGCTAGCTAGGCTCCGATCGATCCATCTCCCTCATCTCTGTATGAGACTGTAAAAGCTTATATCCAGAGAAAGAACCATTTGAAGATGCTTTAATTGAATAACACAACGGACTCTGTACTCTTATGATAACCACACCGTCTATTAAGTTACTAGAACAGCTAATGGCCATCCATTATGAATTTATATGAATATTGTCTTGTTTGCTACATTCTGTGTAAAATATCTTGTAACAATGACTGAATTTTGATGAAACATTCTGAATTTTGATGACTGAATTCAGACTATAGTAAACTGAATCAATGGCAGTACTTCGAACTTAATTTAGTCAGAACAAAACTAGTTTGCTAACTAAATTTAGTCGGTACCCCTCACTTAATAATTTGAGAGTATATATAGATAGCCTAAGCATAGATTTACCCTTGGACAGTGTGTTGCAGAGTGTGTTGTTTTTTCAGAGCTTTTGTAATCTACTAGTGCTCATGCCAGAAGAGAAGACTGTATTACCAACAACACTTTTGCCTGTGCAGTCGAAAGACAAGATGGAATGCTCACGGAACAGCAAGACAGTAAGTATACAAAAGGTGATCTAACTTTAAAAAATGGGACTTTACCCTTGGACAGCAACACACCTAGGCCTAGGCCAATCTCTAACACCCTCATGTACTGAACCGCATACATACACCCTGTAGTTACATTTGCCTGCTTGGCTGCTAACCCTGCTACAGACCAGACCACATCCCAGCTCTTTAATTAAACTCGCCGGTGGCTGTTGGCCATTGCCCGCCGGGATGAAGCCCCCCATGAGGCCCCAGCGGTCCATGAAGTACTGCTGCTCGGGCGGGAGCCTGTGGGAGCGGCTGCGCCGCCGGAGAGGCTAGATCAGGAGCGGCGAGTAGTAGCGCGAGGAGGTGGCGACGCCAACAGAAACCAAGCCAATCACGGTGGACAGAGGAACGTCTGTCGTGCAATCACGGTGGACAGAGGAACGTCTGCCAGCCGCGGCCTCCAGTTCCTTCATGGGCTCGGTTTCCATATGGTGAAGGAATGGGGATTTTGAGCTTGCTTACATGGCGGTGGCGGTGAAGGCGAGGAGGAGGAGGAGGGAGGCGGCGAAGGTCTTCGCGAGTAGGAGTAGTAGTCGTCGTCCCTGGTGGGGCGACCGCGGCAGCACCGGCAGCAGCTGGCCACGAGCGCCGCCAGGGTGAAGCCGACGAGCCAGACCGCCTCGGCCACGAACGTCGGCGCCGCGCTGAAGGCCACCGACTGCAAGCAGCATGCATCGACGGTGAGCACGAGCGCAAGCATGAGTGCAAGACTAGTAGGTCAAGAACGGGTCAACTTACGGCGATGTAGTGCCGGTCACTGATGTTCCAGCCGCTGGCGTAGGGCCGGAGCCCGTTGAGGGGGCCCTTCCGGCGCGTCCCCTCGCCCGCCAGCGGCGCCACGGAGCCGGCGCCCAAGGAGGACGCGAGGAGGACGGCGAGGAGTAGGAGGAGCGTGCGCCCGTTAGTGAATTTTTCTCATCTTTTAATAACTGGCAATCAAAGCACACTTGGCATCGGTTGACTCGGGCCAGCTCATTGCATACGTACATAAAACCGTATAATGGACCATAGATAACCCTCTAGAGCAAGTTTGCTAACTGTATTGCGGGTATTTGTAACCACAGGAACTAAAGCTAACGCTAGTGCAAGTAAATGGACTTGTAGTGAATTTTTCTCATGCAGAAAACAAGCTTCAGACGGAGCGTGAGACTGAGAAGGAGCAAACAGAGGCGCTAGATCGAATGTGCCGTGCAGGTGTGCGGCTGCTCTTGCCCTTTCAACGAAAGAAAAAAATTAGGTTTACAGCCAGAGAGAGAGAGAGAGAGAGAGAGAGAGAGAGAACAAGATGATGGAAGCAAGGCACTCATCCCTGTCGTGGCCGTTCGGTCCATGTGAGGCCGACAAGGACCGAACGGAGCAGCGCCGGATCAAGCGCGTAGTGTAGCTGCTGGAGGGCCGTGACCCCGACAATTTCATGGACGAGTGGAGCTGCGTCTTCGAGCTGAAACAAACAGCCGGGACAGGAGAAGCTAGCTAGATTGGTGAAAAAACCCGACGGTCTGCTATTGGCTTTTGTATATCCATGTGAGCATATTCAACCTGCTTTGAGCGATTGCTCAAGTTGGCCATGTGCCAGCGCATTATGATCAAACAGCTAACAGAAAGTTAACGAAATTGCTAAACTCACGGGCATTTTACTTGCTTTCACGGGGCCTTTCCTTAATTCTCTACCCC
>NC_041392.1:64087234-64097582 GCF_002162155.2 Triticum dicoccoides | reverse complement strand
ACAACTTGCCAAGTAATAAGCACCCCGTAACACCCCGGTAAAAGCCCATTGATGTAGCATTACTGGAAAGCTAAATACTTGCAGCTGGACTTTGCTATGGATTTTTGAGTTCCACTAAAAATCTGATAAAATAGAGCTTGTTGAGACAAACCCTAGACGAACCCTAGCTCTCTCTCTCTCTCTCTTTCTCTCTCTCTCTGACGGAGGAAGATGCCGCACTGGACACATGATTTTCCGGTGACATACGCCGCGGCGACCAAGGCTTCTGACACACGAATGGCATATTTTTTTTCTTTGAGCTCGAACTCTGGCTCAGCAACACACAACAACATACAACCAGCACACACAAGAAGCTATCATACGCGGACGCACACACACGACGCCCACACCCCTCGCTTCTCTGGCGCGTGCGATCTGCTCGGTTTGGCCGCTGCCGCTTATCTCGCCAACGGCCATCGATTGCACCGCAGCAAACTCATGCATGCATGCCCGACTAAACTAGCTTTTTTTTTGGCTAGCTAACTCACGCTCTAAGCCAGCTACATGCACGGCCACATCCACTACGGCGTTAGGCTCTCAACGGCCATATAGCCTGGTTATGCGGGCTAACAGACTTGCATGCATCCAGCTCCAACTAAGACAGTAATCAACTGACTCGAAACAAATTCAAGTCATGATTGTCCTAACAGAGCTACTGTGAACTATGTAGTTTTTTTTTGAATAATACTTTTTTTCCACAAACAGTCCACCACTCTTAATATTTTGATCTACTGAATAATACATCTTTGAGTCCCAAACTTTATGTCTCGGTGGTTAGAGCTGACCAAAGTTTGTGTTATGTCATACACCGCCATTATGACATTCTGTGAGCATGGATGGAAAGCAAGGTTTAAAACTTATTGCTTTTTGGGGGGTGTTCAAACCTTATTGCTAAGTGCATTATTATTTATTATCCTTGGTTCAGGTTATCCTATGACCTGCTAACTTAGGTATTGTTTATTGTCCTCTATTATACTTTATCTTAAAAAAATTCATATCTTTTTTACCCACTTTATATATTAACAGATACAAAAATTCATATGCCTAATACTACGTGTGTTCGCGCCCAAATTTTCAATCTCAGCGGACATAGCTAATCAATGTGCTAATAGCAATAGCATTATCCAAGTTGTCAGGAAGGATGAAAGTAAAGTTTAAAACTCATTGTTATATATGCATCCTACTAATGTAGGTATTGTCATTGTCCTATGCTATTTGAATTTGCTTAACAATAGCAGTTGCAGCAGAGGAACTAACATGAATAAGACATGTAGAAAATGTGATTGACTAAATGATTAAATGGCCACATGGTAGGTAATTTATTATGTTTTTCCTCTCACTCTTTTGCTTATTTTTCTTAACATCCTTTAGGTTTAGAAGAGAACTAACTGGATGATTAATCTCATTTTGCCTATTATTGGGATAGGGATGTATGACATTTGTTTCTCCCGTTGCAACGCATGGGCATTTTTTTTGCTAGTTAATATAAAAATAGTGTTTTTTCTACAGCTAGGGACATTGTACCCGTGCTACACCCATGGTCGAAAATTTAGCAAAACAAATAACAAAAATCTCATACTTTGCAGGTTTGATTATGACCAAATGTTTTAGGTGCTTGCAAGTTTTGGGGGCCAAATGTCATCCGACGTGCTACGTGCAAAGAAAAAACAAAGTTTGCGCTCCAACTTGGACCCATCAATAGCACACAAACGTCTGGACCGAGCTGTCTAGATGCATTTTTCCATTCAACATGGACCTGTATTGGTTCGGCGGCGCGTACGTGCTTCCGTTTTCCCATAAACCAAACGGGAAACCAGGGGGAATTTTGTGGGAGTTTGGACATCCGCCTGACCAGTCAAAACTCACCTTATACCCCTCTTCTCTCCGTCGAACTCGACATTCACTTTGTTTGTCAGCGTGTCGCGCTCGGCTACACCCGCATACTGCATGTCCCCACGTGACAGAAGTTCACCGACATGATGACCAAGGGGCTGCTGGTTGGTGTCTTCTAGGAATTCCGCTCCGGTCTTTGCGTCTCCTCCGACAACGTCACAACTGCGGGGGTCGTCAGCACACAATAGACTGTGTGCGTGCACGCTGGTGTTGATTCGATGGTCACCGTGATCAGTTGTGCCCACGGCCTGTTCTAGCCACGGCTGTGGTTTTGCAAGTGTATGAATACCCGGCCTCTGAGCTAATACAAGTGTGTTGAATCTCAAATCTCATTTACAGGATCTCTTCGGCCTGGGAGTCAGGTGTTGTGGAGGGCGACCGGAGGAAATCCTCGCCTAGCGGCGGAGGCCACCACATTAGCGACTCCTTTGGCGCAGGTTCCCTCCTTTGAGGCCTCGTCAAGGTCCCATCCTACCTCCTACCCTCGCACCCTGCTATTAGTGAAAAATATGTTCCCCTTGTGGACGGCGGCGGCGTTGCCTCGTCGCTACCCTTCTTGAGGCGTTGTCCGGGGGACGCAGGTGTGAGGTGGGTACTCTGCTGCAGGGACTGGAACGACTGATGGCGTCTCATGCTCTTCTTCGTCTTTGCTAGTGATATGATCTTTTATGCAGGTCTTTGTCGTATGGTTCCGTGTTTCTGCTTGTTCTTGTGCGGTCAGGCTGTGGCGGTCCGAGCTATGTGTATGCTTGCGGCGCTCCAGTCTCCGCCACCTTGCCAACTCGGACGGCATTGTTCATCCGATCTTGTGGTGAGCGCTTTGCCTTTTGACGGTTCGGCACGCTTCGAGCCAGGGCAAGAGGGTAATGACCCTCTTTGGTGGCAGACAGATGGTATGCCGACCGTACTTTGGTCTTCGTGGAGTGGGCTTCGAGGCTGCCCTCCGATGTTGGTGACTCCTTCCTCTATTCTCCTTCTGCTTGTTTTGCCGTTTGGTTGTAAGCTACCCCACCACCTAGTATCTTGCGCCGTTCTCTCACTTTTTTTCCTGTTGCAATATCACTGCCCTTGTAATCCTGGACAGTTGATGATAGGGTTATGTACCTAGGGTAGGGTCATGGACCTGATCTAAGTACCTTGCCCAAGGGCACCCTTAGAAGAAGTCGCCTTCCAGTCGACCAACGAGGAACACACTCGACTGACTTGAAGGACTCGACCACGAAGACTCACTCGACCACTAGAAGGTCAAGAGGCACTCTGCGCTGCAACGGCCTGTAATCAAGTAGACTTTATGATAGTAAAGGCACTTTATGTGGGGCGTTACCAGTAACGCCCCAGACTTAACTCACCTTAAACCCTCTCCTACGTGGGTTGGCTGGGGTCCTGGCGCACTCTATATAAGCCACCCCCCTCCACAGGCAGAAGGGTTCGGCACCTTGTAATTCACATACTCATAATCCACTCGACCGCCTCCGGGCTCCGAGACGTAGGGCTGTTACTTCCTCCGAGAAGGGCCTGAACTCGTACATCCTTTGTGCTTACAACCTCTCCATAGCTAGGACCTTGCCTCTCAATACCTACCCCCCACTATACTGTCAGGCTTAGAACCACGACAGTTGGCGCCCACCGTGGGGCAGGTGTTTTAGTGATTTTGTGGGGAAGTTGCGATTCTTCCGAGTACTTTCGTCATGGTGTCTGCTGGAGTTTTGGTCGAGGGTCAAGAGATCCGTCTCGTCACTCTCATCTTCATCGCCGACGATTCCGCATGGCTCCAGGAGGCTCCACTCGACGTAGATGCGCTCCCCGTCCGCGGTGCGACGCATTTTCGCGCATGTGTCCGCCGCGTTCTGCTGCGGCAATCGTCGACCCAGTATCGGTCGGCCCCTCCATTGTCCACCCTCCCGGTATCCCGCCAGCGCAAGCGCTCGGGCCGGTCGAGGCTTCAGCGATGGGTGAGGCACGCGGTGGCTCGCCAATCGGCCACCACCCAAGTTGCGGCAATCGAGCCCGACGAACCTCTCTACGGCTTGTTCGATCTGTCGACTGGCTCCGTAGAGACTGCATCCGAGTGCGGTAGCAGTGATCCAGTGGCGGAAATCTTGATGGTCGACGGGCCCCACAGTCCCCCTGGCTTCGCCCGTGGTGGTGGAGCAGGTGACGGCGGCGACCCTACACGAGGCTACAAAGAGTACCAGCCCGAGCCACTCGACTCTCTGCAAAGAGAGGAACTTCGCCGCAGGAACGAGGATCCCCTGCGCACTCCCATCGCAGGAGAAACCCCCGAGGCTCGTGCCTTGGAGGAGGCGCGTCTGGCCAATTTGGCCGAGCGCACTCGACTGGAGAACCTTCAGCGAGCTCTCGACGAGCGCGCGCGGCAACGAGTTCCCGACAACAGTCGACGTCAACTCTTCCCGCCGACTCAGGTATATCGAACCCCAATTCAGAATTTAGCAGCTGCGACCCGTATAGCAGTGTCCATCCAGCCTTCGCAGTCGAAAGCTGGCAGAGGTTTGCTGTAGATCAGGGATCTGCTCCGGGCAGCAGGAGATCAGAATTCAGCCGTGTCTCAGTCGCGCAACAGAATTCACAGTCGATCCGTCACTGTGAATACGGTTCAGTCGGCTCATAGCCCCAGATCGCCTCCACGGCGTGAAGGGCGCGAGAATCGGCGAGATCAATATGGCGACAGACTCGACCGAGATGATAGGCGTCGAGTGCCCTATTCCCCTCCGAGGGGTGGGTCTTATGCTCCTCGGCAGCCAGATGATAGGCGTCAGTACAGTACAGGGCGTAGGGTTCCAGTCGACCCCAGAGAACCAGGCTTCGACGCGCGATCCATTATCGTGCAAGGGTTGGTTGACCGGAACAGAGCCCATCGAGGTGGACTCGACAGAGATGTACCCACAAGCAGTCGAGTGCATGTTTCTGGTCCTGAATGTTTCAGCAGAGCTATCAGAGCCGCAGTTATCCCTCCCAATTTCAGGTTGGCAACAGGAGTCAGCAAGTTCACTGGTGAGTCTAAGCCTGAAACTTGGCTTGAAGACTACCGAGTGGCAGTTCAGATTGGTGGTGGGAACGACGAGGTGGCCATGAAGCATTTGCCCCTCATGTTGGAAGGTTCTGCCAGGGCATGGTTGACTCAGTTACCTCCTAGCAGCATTTACACTTGGGAAGATCTGTCCCGAGTGTTCGTCAGGACGTTTGAAGGAACTTGCAAGCGACCAGCTGGATTGACAGAGTTGCAAGTCTGCGTGCAGAAAACTAATGAGACTCTCAGAGAGTATATTCAGAGGTGGATCACTTTGCACCACACTGTGGAGAATGTGTCCGATCATCAGGCAGTCTGCGCCTTCAAAGATGGCGTCAAGAACAGAGAACTGAGTTTGAAGTTTGGTCGAACCGGTGACATGACCTTGAGTCGGATGATGGAGATTGCTACCAAGTACGCCAATGGCGAAGAAGAAGACCGACTCCAAAGCGGCAAGCACAAGCCGAGTCAGTCGGAAAAAGGAAACACCAGTCGGAAACAGAAGCGGAAGGCTGAACCGGCAGCTCCTGGAGAGGCTCTGGCCATGACTCAAGGAAAGTTTAAGGGGAAACCAAAAGGATCCTGGAGCCCCAAGAAGGTAAAGGATAAAGAAGGGAACGACGTAATGGATATGCCATGTCACATCCATACGAAGAAAGACGAAGAGGGGAATATCATCTACCCGAAGCACACCACTCGCCAATGTCGACTCCTGATCCAGCAGTTTCAGGGAAAACAGTCTAAGGACAAGGAGAAGGAGTCGGACAAGGCCGAAGACAAGGAGGACAGTGAGGGAGGATATCCGCATATCAACTCCACTCTGATGATCTTTGCAGATGTAGAAAGCAGAAGTCGACTGAAAGTGATTAACCGAGAGGTGAACATGGTTGCCCCAGCAAAAGCAAATTATCTGAAGTGGTCTCAAACGCCCATCACATTCGACCAATCTGATCACCCGACTCATATTGCCACCCCTGGGAGGCAAGCTTTGGTGGTCGATCCAGTTGTCGAAGGCACTCGACTGACAAAGGTGCTGATGGATGGTGGAAGTGGGCTGAACTTATTGTATGCAGACACATTGAAAGGTATGGGCATTCCGATGTCCCGACTGAGCACTAGTAACATGAGCTTTCATGGAGTTATATCAGGGAAGAAGGCCGAGTCACTCGGCCAGATAGCTTTGGACGTGGTGTTTGGTGATTCGAAGCATTTTCGCAAAGAAAAGTTGACGTTTGAGGTCGTGGATTTTCAGAGTGCATATCATGCCATTTTGGGGAGACCAGCTTGCGCACGGTTCATGGCTCGACCATGCTACGTGTACCTCAAATTGAAGATGCCCGGTCCCAAAGGAGTGATCACTGTCACCGGTGATCGGAAAAAGGCAGAAGAGTGCTTTCAGAAGGGCTCCAAGATCGCCGATTCCCAGGTGACAGCGGTCGAGTTCGAAGAATACAAGCAAAATGCAGATCCGAGTGACTTGCTGCGATCCAAGAAGCCCGCCACAGAGTCTGCATTCCAGTCGTCCGGTGAGACAAAGCCTGTTCACATTCACCCGACCGACCCCGAAGCAGCTCCGACCCGCATCTCCACAACACTCGACCCAAAATAGGAAGAAGCGCTCATCCAGTTCCTCCGTGAGAACTGGGACATTTTTGCATGGAAGCCCGCTGACATGCCAGGTGTTCCCAGTGGACTGGCTGAGCATCGCCTAAGAGTCGACTCATCTGCCAAACCAGTCAAAGAGCATCTTCGGCGGTCCGCCGTCCAGAAGAGAAAAGCCATTGGTGAAGAAGTGGCTCGACTGTTGGCGGCAGGATTTATCCGAGAGATATACCACTCCGAGTGGCTCGCTAATGTCGTCATGGTTCCTAAGAAGGACAAGTCGCTCCGAATGTGCATTGATTTCAAGCACATCAACCGGGCCTGCCCGAAAGATCATTTTCCTCTCCCTCGCATAGATCAAATTGTTGACTCGACCGCGGGATGTGAGAGGCTATCTTTTTTAGATGCCTACTCCGGGTACCACCAGATCCGTCTGTACGGACCCGACGAGGTGAAAACAGCTTTCATCACTCCATTCGGGTGCTTCTGCTATATCACCATGCCATTCGGCCTCAAGAATGCCGGAGCCACATTCATGCGAATGATTCAAAAGTGTCTACTCGCTCAAATCAGTCGGAATGTGGAAGCTTATATGGATGATATTGTTGTCAAGTCACGAAAAGGTTCCGACCTGCTCGCTGACCTCGCCGAAACATTTGCCAACCTCAGAAGGTTTGATATCAAGCTCAATCCATCGAAGTGCACATTTGGAGTTCCTGGTGGCAAGTTACTCGGTTTTCTCGTTTCCGAACGGGGAATCGACGCTAACCCAGAGAAGATTGGCACTATTCTCCGAATGAAACGCCCTGTGCGAGTGCACGATGTCCAGAAGCTTACTGGATGCTTGGCCGCATTAAGTCGATTCATCTCACGGCTCGGTGAAAAGGCATTGCCTCTTTACCGACTGATGAAGAAGACAGACAAGTTCGAGTGGACTCCAGAAGCTGATGCAGCGTTTGCCGAGCTAAAAGCTCTGCTCTCCACCCAGCCGGTGCTTGCTGCTCCAATCAGCAAAGAGCCTCTGTTGCTCTATATCGCAGCCACAGGACAAGTCGTCAGTACTGTGCTAACGGTCGAGCGGGAAGAAGAAGGAAAAGCCCTCAAAGTTCAGCGCCCAGTGTATTATTTGTCTGAAGTCTTGACTCCATCCAAGCAGAGATATCCTCATTATCAGAAGCTTGTGTATGGAATATACATGACCACAAAGAAGGTTGCTCATTATTTCTCTGATCATTCCATCACAGTCGTCAGCGACGCTCCACTATCAGAGATTTTGCACAACAGGGATGCAACTGGTCGAGTGGCCAAATGGGCGATTGAACTTCTTCCCCTTGATATCAAGTTTGAGGCAAAGAAAGCCATTAAGTCCCAGGCAATAGCAGATTTCCTTGCCGAGTGGATTGAACAGCAGCAGCCGACTGAAGTTCACTCGGAGCATTGGACCATGTTTTTTGATGGCTCTAAGATGTTGAATGGTTCCGGTGCTGGGGTTGCCCTGGTTTCCCCCAGAGGAGATAAGCTCAGATATGTGCTTCAGATTCACTTTGATTCCTCCAACAATGAGGCAGAATATGAGGCCCTCTTATATGGGTTGCGCATGGCCATTTCACTCGGCGTCCGTCGCCTGATGGTCTATGGCGACTCGGATTTAGTGGTCAATCAGGTGATGAAAGAGTGGGACGTGAGAAGCCCAGCCATGACTGGATACTGCAGTGCAGTGAGGAAGCTGGAAAAGAAGTTCGAGGGGTTGGAGCTCCATCATATACCCCGACTGAAAAATCAAGCAGCTGATGATCTAGCAAAGATAGGTTCCAAGAGAGAAGCCATTCCGAGTGGTGTGTTCTTGGAGCATATATACACTCCGTCAGTCAAAGAAGATCCTTTCACCGAAGAAACTCCACAGCCCAAGAGTGCCACAGATCCGACTGAAGTTGAAGTCCCAGCGGTGGTCGACTTGATCATGGAGGTTTTGGTGGTCATTCCCGACTGGACAGTTCCGTATGTCGCATATATCCTGAGGAAAGAGCTTCCGGAGGATGAGGAAGAGGCTCGACAAATCGTCCGTCGGTCTAAGGCCTTTACCGTAATCAAAGGACAATTATACAGAGAAAGCGCGACTGGAGTCGGTCAGAAGTGCATAACACCAGAAGAAGGTCGACTCATCCTCAATGATATTCACTCGGGGACCTGTGGTCATCATGCGTCCTCTCGGACCATCGTGGCCAAAGCATACCGAGCCGGATTTTACTGTCCAAAGGCGAATGAAATGGCAAAAGAGATAGTGGATAAGTGCGAGGGATGTCAGTTCTACTCGAATATGTCACACAAGCCTGCGTCAGCTCTTAAGACCATCCCACTCGTCTGGCCTTTCGCGGTATGGGGACTGGACATGGTCGGTCCCTTGAGAACAGGACGAAGCGGTTTCACGCATGTACTAGTGGCAGTCGACAAGTTCACCAAGTGGATCGAGGCTAAGCCAATCAAGAGCCTTGACACCGGTACTGCTGTTAGCTTCATCAGGGAACTAATATTCAGATATGGAGTTCCGCACAGCATCATTACGGATAATGGGTCGAACTTTGACTCGGAGGAATTCAGAGATTTCTGCAGCTCCCAAGGCACACGGGTCGACTACGCTTCAGTCGCCCATCCGCAGTCGAATGGACAAGCAGAGCGAGCTAATGGACTGATTCTTAAGGGATTGAAGCCTCGACTGATGCGTGATCTCAAACACGCAGCTGGAGCTTGGGTCGACGAACTTCCCTCAGTACTTTGGGGACTTGGGACCACACCTAATCGGTCGACCGGAAGAACTCCATTCTTCTTGGTCTACGGAGCTGAAGCAGTCTTGCCGAGTGATCTCCACCACAATGCTCCTCGAGTTGAAATCTACAACGAAGCAGAGGCTGAACAAGCGCGGCAGGACGCAGTCGACCTTTTAGAAGAAGAAAGGGAGATGGCTCTGATCCGGTCGACCATCTACCAACAAGATTTGCGTCGTTTCCACGCCAGAAATGTGAGAGGTCGAGCCTTCCAGGAAGGGGATTTGGTTCTCCGAGTGGATCAGCACAAACCACACAAGCTCGCTCCTTCTTGGGAAGGCCCCTTCATCGTCACCAAGGTCCTCCACAACGGGGCGTACCGTCTTTACAACGTCGAGCATAATATCGACGAACCCCGAGCTTGGAACGCGGAGCTACTCCGCCCATTCTACACTTAAGTTTTATCACTCGGATGAGTTGCAATCAAGTACTTTTGTAGTTCATGGACCTCAAAATAATAGTGTCATAGTCCCTCCATACTTTCTGTCACTTTTTATTTTTTTTCCACAGAAAATTCCCCCTCAGTGGGTGACTTAGCCGCGAATCCGTTTCGCCTAAGTTTGTAAAAATCCTGCCGAGTGGTGAGCCAGCCTCTCACTCGGAGGCTTAGCCGCGAATCCGTTTCGCCTAAGTTTATCAAAATCCTACCGAGTGGTAAGCCAGCCTTCCACTCGGAGGCTTAGCTGCAGTCCAAGGACTCGCCTAAGTTTATAAAAATCCTACCGAGTGAAGAGCAACCCTCTCACTCGGGGGCTTAGCTGCAGTCCAAGCACTCGCCTAAGTTACAAAAATCCTACCGAGTGAAGAGCAACCCTTTCACTCGGGGGCTTAGCTGCAGTCCAAGCACTCGCCTAAGTTACAAAAATCCTACCGAGTGAAGAGCAACCCTCTCACTCGGGGGCTTAGCTGCAGCCCTGTGCTCGCCTAAGTTATAAAAATCCTACCGAGTGAAGAGCAACCCTCT
>NC_041392.1:64063735-64086871 GCF_002162155.2 Triticum dicoccoides | reverse complement strand
CCTACCGAGTGGAGAGCGACCCTCTCACTCGGAGGCTTAGCTGCAGTCCAAGGACTCGCCTAAGTTATAAAAATCCTACCGAGTGAAGAGCAACCCTCTCACTCGGGGGCTTAGCTGCAGCCCTGTGCTCGCCTAAGCTATAAAAATCCTACCGAGTGAAGAGCAACCCTCTCACTCGGGGGCTTAGCTGCAGTCCAAGCACTCGCCTAAGTTATAAAAATCCTACCGAGTGAAGAGCAACCCTCTCACTCGGGGGCTTAGCTGCAGTCCAAGTACTCGCCTAAGTTATCAAAATCCTACCGAGTGGTAAGCCAGACTTTCACTCGGGGGCTTAGCTGCGGCCTAGTGCTTGCCTAAGTGAACTGGAGAATAAGTCGATTGCGATAAAGGCGCCTTGCTTTGAACCTGCAAAAGACATTTCGAGCCAAAAGCAATCGTATTCAAGCACCAAATTCAAGTTTGAATTGATATCTAAAGGAACCGAGAGTGCTCAGGCGTTAAGCCTGTTAAGGTTTATCGGTTACAATTCCACTCGGCATACCGAGGCAAATTTAAAGCGTCGAACCAGAAGAAGTTTTTTACCCCTCCTATGGAGGGCTGGAAGGAGCAACGAATTCATCAAGGTCAATTCCGTCGGCGATCCGAGTGGCAGCTGCAAGGAAAGTTTCCATAAAGGACCTGAAGTCGTGTTTCCTGGTATTGGCCACCCGAAGGGCCGCCAGCTTCTCTTCTCGCGCATCTTTACAGTGGACTCGGGCCAGACACAGAGCAACATCTGCACCACACCGAGCCGAGGACTTCTTCCATTCCTGCACTCGACCAGGGATCGTGTTCAACCGGGCCATCAGCGACTCAAGGTCATTCTGAAGTGTCTCCTCAGGCCAAAGCGTCGAGTCGATGCGAGATGTGGCGGCCTTCAGCCTTGCGAGATAGTCCACGACAGCTGCGACACGAGACTCCAGTCGGAAAACATCCATGACAACTTCGTCGTTCACCGGAGAATTGACAGGGTCGAGGTTTGGCTCCAGCCGGCTAGTTTCTTCTTCAAAGTTTTGACAGAATTCTGCAAGGATGATCACTAAGTCAAGGGGATGGTTGAATGGAAAAACCACAATTCGAAATGTTTGCCAAGCATAGAGGTTTACCTTCAAGCATAAGAAACAGCTTCTTGGCAAGACTACTCAGGAAGGCCTCCAGATCAGTCTTCTTCCCAGTCAATTTGCTGACTTGGTCGGTCAGGGCAGCTTTATCAGTTTTCAGTCGACTGACCTCCTTGTTGGCAATCCCAAGAGCAGCTTTCAGATTGGTATTGTCTTGTTCGAGCTTGGTGACTGAAGCTAACTTCTCGTCAGCAAGCTTGATCTTCTCAGCTAGCTCAAGGTCTTTCTTCTGTTGGGCCTCCCTTACCTTACCTGCAAGTTGCAGCAAGATCAGATTTTGAAACAAGCAAGGGGAAAAGCAGTCGTCAGGGTCTCACCAAACATACCTTCGGTCTCCTCCTTTGCCTTTGTCAGCTTCTCCTGAACCAGCTTCAAGCTCAGCTCGACTTGAGTATGCTTGTGTTCCAGCTCTGAGTAGCGAGCCACAAGATCACAAGAGTTCTGCAAAGAACCAATCGACTAAATGTCAAATATAATTCACTTCCGAGTGAAAAAGGGAAAAACTCACGTTTCTAAGACTACAGCCGAATACAAGCATTCGACCGTAGTCTCGGGGACTACACCCAGTGGGTGCACTCAGCGTGCCCCCACTAATCCTGTTGAAGACAAAGTCGACCAGTCGACCTCAAAAAAAAAGTGCGAGATGCATTCTCTAAGACTGTGATCAACTGCAAGCAGTCGACCACAGTCTCGGGGACTACACCCAGTGGGTGCACTCAGCGTGCCCCCACCGGTTTGTGAAACCCAGTCGACATAGTCGACTGACAGAAAGACTGAAATTATAAAGCCTAAGGCCGACTGCCAGCAGTCGACCTTAGCCTTGGGGACTACACCCAGCGGGTGCACTCAGCGTGCCCTCGCTAATACGGAGCTCAATCGACAACACCCACTGGGTGACTACTATAAATTCCGGAAAGGAAAAGTTTTTGGCAGCATATCCAACAGAACAAACGGTGGTCGACTGACCTGAACATTGCTTTGGAGGGCAGAACTGGCGTCATAAGCTGCCTGGCTCGCGTCCCGGATAGTCTTCAGCTGCTCCATCATGATTCCCGCCTGGCGTATCGCCTCCTTCGCTGCGCCAGCTTGGTCCTCTGGGACGTGGTGCGTCGTGAAGAGGGAGGGCTGCTGAGCACTCGTCAGTGGATTTGCGAAGGACACCGTATGTCGAGTGGTGTTCTCTTCCTCCACAGTCAGAATCTCAGGCGCCGTCACATCCTGAGGCACCTTACTGGCGGACGCTTTCCGACTCCTCCTGCGCTTCAGCGGCTCTTCGTCCTCATCATCATCAAGAAGATTGATAACAGTATTGGGTGGAGCTGCGGAGAAGAATCAGGATCAGGGATCGCGAGTCAGTCGACTAAGAACGACGTTAAGAATACGGTACCTGGGTTCGAAGTTGCTGCGTCCTCCATCTCGTGGTCATCAGCCCGGGCCGAGGTTTCAGAAGTAGCAGCACTGCAACTCCAAAGGATTAGTCGACTAACTTCAGCGTCGGCCAGAGACAAAGTTCACACAAAACAAGAAGATTCAAACAACACGATTACCCTGATATGGTAGGGATGGACACCTTCATCTTCGGCAGGAGCTTGATCGGCTTCGACGAGGCCGCCCTGGGCTGCTTCGGCGCCTTTTCAGTCGGCACCGGAGAGATGGTCTGAGGACGCTTGGTCGACTGAGTGGTGGTCGCAACCCCCTTACCACGTTCGGTTGAAGGGTCGTGGACAAGCTTCGACCGCCTTTTCGAGCGCGGTGGTACGACCTCCTCCTCCTCTTCCTCCTCGTCTTCAACGTCATCGTCATCGCCGTCGTCATCATCATCGTCGTCGTCATCCCCTGCAACGTCCGAGTCCCACTCCTCCTCTTCCTGGCTCTCACCCCCGCTCGCCTCACCCTCCTCAGTCGGAGTTTGTGCCCCATTGGGCATCGAGTACAGCTCGGTGAGAGCCTAGCAGATATCAAGACAAGGATCAGTCGACCAGTCGGCAGGATAAACAGAAATGAGTGCGACAAGAACGCAGTGGAGGGCAGAGCAAATGTACCTTGTTTGGATCGCTGTTGTGGTCGAGTGGTGGAATTCTTCTGGCTCCGCGTGGGTTGTCCTTGTTTCCAGTAACGGCTACCATCCATCTTTCCAGAGTGACATCGTCGACTGCTTCTGGATGGACTCGAGTCTCGTCTTCGGTCCCACAGTACAACCACATGCAGTGGCTCCGGAACTGAAGAGGCTGGATGCGACGCTTGAGGAAGACCTCCAAGAGGTCCATGCCCGTCACTCCCTCCCGAACCAACTGCACCACGCGCTCCATCAACATCTTCACATCAGCTTTCTCCTCCGGAATCAACTTCAGAGAGGAGGGCTTGTTCACTCGGTCCATGGTAAACTGTGGGAGTCCACTCGACTGCCCCGGCGTCGACTGGTCCCGGCAGTAGAACCAGGTCGACTGCCAGCCTCTGACCGACTCGGGAAAAGTCATGGGCGGGAAGGTGCTCTTATTCCTCACCTGGATCCCCAGACCCCCACACATTTGGACGACTCGGGTTCTCTCATCACCTGGGCTCGCCTTCTTCACGGTCTGAGAGCGACACGTGAATATATGTTTGAACAAACCCCAGTGCGGTCGACAGCCCAAGAAACCCTCACACATGGACACGAACGCAGCAAGATATGCAATGGAGTTTGGGGTAAAGTGGTGGAGCTGCGCTCCGAAGAAATTCAAGAAGCCACGGAAGAAAACACTCGGTGGCAAGGAAAACCCACGATCAACATGGGTGGCCAAAAGCACACACTCACCCTCTTCTGGCTGGGGCTGCCACTCCTTCCCCGGGAGCCTCGCAGCTCCGTGAGGGATCAAGCCCTCGTTGGCCATGTCGAGGAGGTCATTCTCTGTGATGGTCGACTGGATCCAGTCTCCTTGGACCCAGCCCTTCGGCAGGCGGGATCTGGACGAGGACCCTCCGCGGCTGGTGGATCTCCCCTTCGCCTTCTCCGACGCCGACGCCTTCTTTGCACGCTCCAGCGCCGCCGTCTTCTCCTTGGCCATGGTCGCCGGCGAGATGCGCGAAGGGAAGTGGTGCAGGGGCGAGAGCGAGCACGCTGGGCGGGGAAGAAGGAAGCAGAGAGAGGGAGAGAATGCTGAGGCGCAGCACAGAAATCCTCGCCAGGCACATTTATAAGGTCCCTTCCGAGTGGATGACAGGTGGGCCCGTCGATCTAATCATATCTGGGAGCAGTTATGCAGACGGGATACGTGGCGAAAAAGGCGGCGCGGAGATCGAGGCGTCTACGCCCCGTCCCATCCGAACGCCGCGGTCCGCCCCGCTTCGCGCGCGTCCCCAAATTTCGCATCCCGCGGATTCCGCGAACAGCAAATCAGTCCGTCAGACACGGTGTTTCCGGCGATCCGTCGCTCGGAGATCGTCGAAGCCCGAAAGATCACTCGACGCAAAAATAGAATGGATCGAGTCGACTGAAGGCAAGTTGCTCCCTGTCGACGAAGAGATTCTTTGGTCCAGGACAACGCACGACCAGAGCACAAAGGTTAATCGGAAACGACATCAACTCCTTCCTCACTCGAAGCCTCAATCCATTCGGGGGCTAATGATAGGGTTATGTACCTAGGGTAGGGTCATGGACCTGATCTAAGTACCTTGCCCAAGGGCACCCTTAGAAGAAGTCGCCTTCCAGTCGACCAATGAGGAACACACTCGACTGACTTGAAGGACTCGACCACGAAGACTCACTCGACCACTAGAAGGTCAAGAGGCACTCTGCACTGCAACGGCCTGTAATCAAGTAGACTTTATGATGTAACGCCCCAGACTTAACTCACCTTAAACCCTCTCCTACGTGGGTTGGCTGGGGTCCTGGCGCACTCTATATAAGCCACCCCCCTCCACA
This sequence comes from Triticum dicoccoides, assembly GCF_002162155.2. Classification (NCBI taxonomy): domain Eukaryota; kingdom Viridiplantae; phylum Streptophyta; class Magnoliopsida; order Poales; family Poaceae; genus Triticum; species Triticum dicoccoides. Next base: position 64,081,810 of record NC_041392.1, on the reverse strand, counting down.
GGCAGAAGGGTTCGGCACCTTGTAATTCACATACTCATAATCCACTCGACCGCCTCCGGGCTCCGAGACGTAGGGCTGTTACTTCCTCCGAGAAGGGCCTGAACTCGTACATCCTTTGTGCTTACAACCTCTCCATAGCTAGGACCTTGCCTCTCAATACCTACCCCCCACTCTACTGTCAGGCTTAGAACCACGACAGTTGATACCTTTGTTAATTAAAAGTCGGACTAGGTTCAGGCCTTTCTCAGGTGCGGCCTTAGTCTTTTCTCTAGAAAAAAGATTGACATGAATCTCCATAGATCTGCAATCATAGGCATGGATCTGTATGTTGTTTTGTATAGACATGTTGCCGCATCGATGCGCCAGACATTCTCCATCCACCCAAAACGCCTGAGTGGGTCATCGTTGATGCCATCGCACTAGTAGAAAAGGGGGCTTTGGTCCAGGCCGAGTAAGCCCATTAGTCCCGGTTCAGTTCAGAACCGGGACCAATGGGTGCATTTATCCCGGTTCATGCGGCTAAGGCATTAGTCCCGGTTCACCTGGGCCCTTTAGTCCCGGTTCGTGCCACGAACCGGGACTATGCCCATTAGTCCCGGTTGGTGGCACCAACCAGTACTAAAGGTTAGACCTTTAGTCCCGGTTGGTGCCACCAACCGGGACTAATGGGCTTTGAGGCATTAGTACCGGTTCATGGCACGAACCGGTACTAAAGGTCCCATTTTCAAACTCCCCCCCCTCCCGTGGACCGCCTTTTCAGTTTTAGAAAAAACAAAAGAAAATGATGGAAATGTCAAAAGAATAAAATAAAATAAGTTTCCCATGTGATATGTGGTCTAGTTGTTGGGAAAATTTACAAATATGAATTTCGACTTTATTTACAAAATCTCTCTGGAATTTGTAAAATGGGCATAACTTTTGCATACGAACTCGGATTAAAAAGTTTTTTATATGAAAAATCATCTACTCGAAAAGTTACATCCGATGAAGACCGCCTACAGCCTGTTTGTAAATTTGTAGAATCCTCAAATTCCAAAAGAAAAAAAGTTATGCTCAAATTTCAGTTTTTTTAAATTTTCATTAAATCTGGTCAAACTATGGTCAAACTACTTATTCAAGAAGTATTAGTGTTACTAAATAATTATTCAAGAATATTAGTGTTATTAAATAATTATTTCAGTTTTTTTGAATTTTGGTCAAATCTGGTCAAACTATGGTCAAACAATGGTCAAACTACTTATTCAAGAAATATTAGTGTTACTAAAAAAATATTGTTTTTTAGAACAATAGTTTCAAACTCAAACAGTGAAATGTGTGACTTCATGCTCAAGCTAAACTCCTGAGGGTTAATAGGATTGACATCTTACTATTGTCAGGAAAACAACGAGTGCAGACTTGAAAACGAGGGAGAATAGAACCCGGAAGTTAAACGTGCTCAGGCTGGGGGAGTGGGAGGATGGGTGACCGTCCGGAAAGTTAGATGATTTGAAATGATGAGGGATGATTAGAGATTAAATTGAGCAGTGATTAGAGATTAGAGGTTAAAATAATTCAGAAATTTGAAAATAATAAAATTTCAAAACAAAAAATCAGAAAATTTCCTTTAGTACCGGTTGGTGTTACCAACCGGGACTAAAGGTGGACCGGCTACGTGGAGGGCCTTTAGTCTCGGTTCTGATTTGAACCGAGACTAAAGGGTCAGGGCATTAGTACCGACCCTTTAGTCCCGGTTCAAGAACCGGGACTAAAAGCCCTTATGAACCAGGACTACAGGCCCTTTTTCTACTAGTGTCGTTTGACAATTCCAGTGCATTGTGCTGCCAGCTACCACTTGCCCATTTTTATTCACGTACTACTTGAGCTATTGGAAGACTGATGCTTGCCACTGCAAGCTTGCCCAGACACACCAGGTCACCAGCACAACCATGCGACATGGCAATGCTTTCCAAGGGAATCCGAACCAGCGTGCACACATTATTGGTCCAGCACAGCATGCAAGAAGTTCAGAGTTCAGAACAAGAAAAAAAATTACTTCCTCCGTCCCAAAATAAGTGACTCAACTTTGTATAAAATTAATACAAAGTTGAGTCACTTAGAGCATCTCCAACAGGCGCCCAAAAAGACCTCCGCGCGCTAAAATTTTGTTTTTTTGGGCCCCGCGCAGCTCCAGCAGATGCTGTAGCGCTAAAAGTTTTTGGACGCGCGTTGAAAAACGCTATCGCGCGCAGCATATTTTGGGCTCCGGATTGCGCGCGCTTCACAATTTGCACTGTGTGCTTTTTGTGCGCGTGTTTTTAGGCGTCTGCAAAAGCGATGTTGGTCCCAGCACACTAAAAATGCTAAAGTGGCACGCTATAACTTTTATTGGGCGCCAAATTTTTGTGCGGCCGTTGGAGATGCTTTTATTTTGAGACGGAGAGAGTACCTTCGCCCCTCGATGAGGAAGCTTGGACCGACACTCCGTTCATGATCAGTCATAGCAATCCCGCAAGCACCAAAATCTCTAGATAGGAATAATCCAGTCCAGACCCGCGCCTCTTGACCTTGAGGTCCAAGTGAACAATCGGCACCGTGGCAGCATGTAAAAATTGCTCTTGTAGCTTTAGAACGAATAGGGATAGCCCTTCAAAAGAAAAAAGTGAAAAGGAGGACATCCTTCGTCTCTGCATTAAAATGATGCATGCAGTCATTTTATTTAACTGAAGATCCAAACCGAAGTCTTAAGTTCGGTAAAGGCTCATAAAAGGAGCATAAAACGAACAAAGATAAAACAAAAACTGCCACAGCCAGCGAAAAATAGACCAAGATGACTAAACACATATCCTATTATTGGATCGTCATGCAAACCGTCTCACATTGGTTGCACCCAATAGCCAAAAGCTCTCTGGAGTCCGCATGGGTGATTAACGACTATGTATGGATCCAAGCAGTGGCTCTGCATATAACCTACAAAAAGTTGATGAAAATTTTCATGTTAAAGATGATATCATTTCTACAGTTTCATATAGCCCAAAGTAGCGCGCATAGCCCTATCTGAATATGTCCCGCAATATCTGATTTCACTCCGGTTAGCCACGTCCCAAATAACATATCGATACTAATTGGAGGGCTAACGTTGAAGACTATATGTATCGTGCGCCAAAGTAGTTTGGCTAGAGGACAATCGAGAAGCAAGTGTTTTATGGTTTCATTCTGATCACAAAAACAACATCATGAACTACCGACTTATCTTCGCTTTATCAAGTTATTCTTTGTTAAAATCACTTCCTTGTGTACAAATATGAAGATTTTAATTCTTAACGAAACTTTAACCTTCCATGTGAGACCATTCGAGCCCGTGTTCTAATATGAGTGTGTTGTACGACAACGACAATCTTCAGATTTTATGCCGACTCAGTACGTCAGAGGTGCTCACAGGGCTAGATGGTGCATGCATGCGTTCATAGGAATAAGTATATGTGTTTATATGTGAGCATCTATAATTGCACTGTGTTAAAAAACAGAACTACCCGCTGTTGTAACCTATAGTCGACGATGCTGCCAAAGCCTCCCGCCATCCCTTCCATGGGATCGTCATCGTCCTGAATGTCCCTCTAAAGTCACTTTCTTTCAGTGTGGGTGACCACCCCACACCCGTCAAGCGTCCGCATCTTCTTCACCCACAACGCCAATCGCTAGGGACGCGCGGTCTCTGACACGGACGCTTCCGCTCTCTCTGTACAAGAACAACTGAACTGAAAAAATTTAGCTGCACGGGCAATATTTGGTGTTTATTTTATTTCAACCACCTCAAATATGTTTGTCACTGGCAAGCAAATACTCATATATACTCCCTCCATTCCAAAATATAGTGCGCCAGCGTTTCTCGAGATCCAACTTTGACCATAAATTTAACCAACAAGACCGAGTGCGGCTAGAAAAAATAAATATAATTAAAAACTTCTTTTGAATACGAATTCGATGGTATAACTTTTGCTCCCGCCGCAGTCGGTCTCGTTTGTTAAATTTATGATGCAGGTTGAAGTACGGAAATAGAGGAAGCACTATATTTTAGAACGGAGAAAGTAATACACAGAGCTGTAGCAGATACCTAGCGACTCATAGGTAACTTACATATTTTTTTATGGCCTCAACACGAGAGAATCTACAGTTTATTTTGGGCGTATCATACGAAACTTAATACTAACTGGTACGTACATCACTGTACTAGGTCCAGTGTTTTACATAACCAGCTTGTTGATCCCCTCACCGAGAGAATCTACGATCACTCTGTTCGCTGCCTCCGACGGGTGAATGGAATCCCAATGCACGTATGTCGTCGCGTTCGGACATGTCCCGATGGACAAAGAATTACAAAGGAACACTGTGAACTCCACTAATCCTGTAGCACAACATCCGTGCCTTGCCTCAGCGAACCCTGACAACATAAACCCACACATTTTCAGTTCGAATCAATGCACAGAACGAGCAAGGCTGATGCCACAAGAAAATAAATATGCATCATGGCCACCATGGCACCATTCCAAGGAGGCAAGGATTAGTAGCCTATGTATCCTACCATGTGACACAGGGGAGGTGGCAAGGCTGTGCCATGGTGTGTAGATGTCCAGCACAGCAACCTTAAGATCATGGTACCGGTTCGACAGCGAGTCAACAGCTGCACTCAACTTCCCATTAAACCTTTGTGCATCATCGTTGAGCCTTGGCACACACCTGTTTCTCCCAAGGCCAAACACCGTGATCGCCAAGGGGGCGCAGCCCAACGGAGCTAATGAAAAAACACCAACACGTCGTGCTCCCATAGCATGAAGTTGCTACAATTAGTACAAGTTAAAAATATTACATAGTATTAATCATCTGATCCTGGTTGATTAATGAGGAAGCTGCAGGTTTGCTCTTGCTCACCGTCACGGTGTTGTTAAAGATGCCAACGAGGCGATCAGAGAACTGATCAGCATTCTGTGTCAAGAAGAGCAAAGGGTTGATGTAGTAGTTGAAGCCGAAGTCATTTGATCCAGCGCTAATAATATAGAGTGAGTCTGAGATGATGGATTGAGCATGGTCATTCCCAGCCACCACGCGTAGCTTCGATTGGTACTCTTTGAGATACTCCAGTTGTCGGGATAAAGGTATTACATGCTGCCACACACAATTCAGTAAGACATAACTACTTCCTCTGTAAAGAAATATAAAAGTGTTTAGATCACTAACGCTCTTATATTTCAGTACGGAGGGAGTACGTGATGGATGCAACATGTATATATTTCTGTATACACAGCTTCCCATTATTGTTAAAGTGCGATGATAAGCCACCGATGGATGGTACTTACATAGATACGTGCTGTGGGGTCGTAGTAGCCTGATCCAGCTGATGCGAAGTTTGCTCCAATCAAAAGATTCTGTCCTGATGCCTGTGGGCTAAGATATGCAGGAGGAGAGCCATTAAACCCTAGTTTCTCACCTGCAGTGTACCATGCAAGTTGTAACACGAGATATGCATGCCATAACACTGGTAAGAATTCATGTAAAATGTCAAACAAATCCATTTGTACAAACAAGATCGAATAAGGTTTTGACCAACCTATGATATCGCTAAGCAGCTTTCCATTTCCAAACCTCCCTGTAGCGATATGGTCCTTGAAGTCCCTGCCATAGGGAGCCATGTTTGCTTTCACCAAGGTGGCTAGATAATCGTTGTTACCCACACCGACCAGCGAGTCCCCGAACAACATGACCCCCGGCACGGCAGGCTGGGCTTCCCTGCCATCTGTCGTTGGTTCCACGAAGAGAAAGATGGCCAAGAACACCAAGAACCTCACCGCCTTTGGGGTGGTCCAGAACATAACTGTGCTCTAGCTAGGCTGGTCTCTAATGAGTTCTTAATAGAGTTTTCTGAAACAGAACACATGTTGGCTTTATATAAGTGCTTGCACCTTACGAAAACGACATAACATACATTAGTTAAAGTAGTGATGAGCTGATTAAATTTGCACCACATATAATAGTTCCGTTCATTTTTTGTGTAAACTTTTTTATGAATAAGGTGGCGTTCAGTAGATAAATCACATTGTATTGGTGACTTTTCTTAGTCTCGTCAAGGGAAAGTAGTGATTGAAACTAGGGGCGGCACCACGGTAGGGGCAGGTGTGGGCAGCCGCCCAGGTAGCCGTATTCTGCGCCCCATATGTGTTAGTTCGTTCGCCTTGTCCTGCAGTAGCTGATTCTTTTGGAGAGTATAGAAACAGCGTGAGAGAAAGAACGGTTAATTTTGGATGAAAACTTAGTGGAAAACGGCCTAGTTGTTGTCCAAATCAAATAACGTAGGTCGTCTTCGACACGGACCCCTTAAGTCATCTATAAATCTCCGGATTGAGCTGTCCGGACACACTTCGTCATGTCACACCCGAAAACTCTTTCCACACGAAGCGGTCACCGCACATTCATACCAGTCAGGCCGCTCCAGAGCAGATGTGACTACAGATGGCATTGATGCCGGTGAAAGCGACGCGACAGGACGAGTGGGCAGTGCCACTTCAATGCCGACAAAGCGACCGAGGAGCCTAATCTGGCGCCGCATTGAAGCTGGCTTCCTGTCCATTCGCCTGGCTAGACCTATTTAAGCACAACTCCGCACCGTCCACACCACCCTCGCTCCGCTCTCTATGTCATATTCATGACGGTAAGAGCGGACGTGACTGAACGAGACGAGATGGATTCGTACAAGCATTCATGTTTGCTGACCGGCAGCCACCTGCCGGTATTCACACCAGCACATTGACCCAAAAGGGCTACTCTGAATGCTACACGCATCGATGCAGAGCCAGACTGCGAGACGAAGGTGGCCGAGCATCAGAGCCAATTATGTTGTATTTTTTGATTTTTGGTTGTTACATCACCTGATTATGAAGAACCTTAATTAAACTATTTTAAACCATTAGTTAACTTATTAATATTTGAGTGTACCTAGTTTTGTATTTCAATTTTATTCTTTTAATATTTTTTTAAACAGAGGCAAAAGATTTGCCTCTTATATTAAATAAGGAGGAGAGAGAGTTTGTTACACCACACACCCAAGTTACCGCATGACAATTATTCTCGCAATAAAAAGAACCTAGTTTCTTTGCCCCGGCTTTGATCCAAAGGTTTGCCTCATCTTTAATGACGTTGAGCAAGATTTGCGGAGGTGCGCTCTTTTGCCTGAACACTCTTGTGTTGCGCTCATTCCAGATGACTCATGACACTAGCATGGTAATCGATGCCTTTGCTTTCATGTCGGTGGTGCCCGTGGTGCATGTGCTCGCCCACCAGGCCTGAACGCAGTCGAACAAGTGCCATGTGGACCTTTCCATGTTGTGGATGCAAAATTTCTGAATAGCCATGTTCCAAAGCCTGGGAGTGAATCGGCATTTGAAAAAAAGATGAGGGCCACATTTCTGCACCCGTCGGCACAAGGGGAAAGGGCCACAGTTAGGCTATACTCAGCATCTCCAATCTGTCAGCAGTCCAGATCCTATCCTGAAGCGCGAGCCAAGCTAAGAACTGGACTTTCGGTGGGGCCCAAGCCTTCCAAACCATTTGGTCCACGGGAGAGAGGACCAAACCCAAAAACTGTGCCTTGTAAGCGGAGGCCGCGGAGTAGTGCCCAGATTCCGTGTGCTTTCATAGGATGTCATCCTCAGTGAACTCATCTAGGTGCACCTCGTGCAGTAGCATCCAAAGGGTGAAGAATTGCGCAACATGCTCGATGGAAACCGATGCGGGCGGTCTGATTTTGAGGATCCACGCGTTGTCCTTGAGGGCCTCCCATACCTTCGAGCGCTTCTGGGAGGAAGTCTCGTAAATGAGCGGAGCAATATCTTTGGGCTTGCGACCAAGAAGTCTCGTATTTCAATTTTATGAGTTTTGATTAAATAGACTTGCATTTTTACGTTAATTTTTTTTAGAATTTGAATGTTTCACCTCGGGTAAGTTCAATTCCTAGATCCGTCACCGGCTGAACCCCAGCTCGGTGCACTCACGCTACACCCATGCAAGAAAATATAGCAAACCATTTAGAAAAAAAATCTTAAACTTTGTGGGAATGACCATGAAAAAATGTTAGAAGTGCTTGCAAAGTTTGGTGATCAATTGAGCAAAATTTGTAATTTTGTTCTTTTGTACAATGCTCCTCGGATGTCATTTGACCATAAAACTTTTCAAGCACTTCGAACATTTGTTCATAGTCATTTCCACAAAGTTTCAGATGTTTTTAAAATGGTTTGCTAAGTTTTCTTGTGTGGGTGCACTGAATTGGGGTGTAGAAAAATCACTCTCTGTTGTTAATTCCAAATCTATAGGCACACACAATTTGTAAATTTGCAATATAGAAACCGAGTGTAATTAATTTAACAAAAACCGTAGTAGTGGGTAGTTGATGGCATTGGCTATCAGAATCTGTGAAAGCAAGCATGTGGCAAAGCTATCAAGACAAATATCAATATGCGCCTGACTTAAAAGAAAGTTACGAGATCAGTACGTCTCATTTTATTGTTCTTTTCGACAAAGGGTGAATTTTTTTTCTTTAAATGAAGCATCGAGAGGATACAAATACAATAAGCACATATAAAAGGTCAAAGCTTTTGTATAGGCAACAGAAAAAATACTCATCTTATTGTTTTGCAGTCGTGAACAAATGTAAGATTTAGTATATCATCAGTTTTACGTCACTTCATCTTTATCGGAAAAAGACATCACTGTCATTATTTTACAGCACGCCATTGTCATTTCAATATCTGAAACCATATCAACTGTACTGAGAGGGAAAACACATTCAGCCATTTTACGAGCACAACCGCCAGCGTCAAGGATAAAGAAAGCCAAAAGAAAACTATGGGGGTGAGGTCTACACGTGTTAGGCTTTTAGCCCAAGAACAAAAAAGATGGAACAAACGGTGAACATAACAGACACGAGCACACCGAAGACACAGGAATAGAATTCCAGGGCGATTTCTTCTTTCTCTGATATGACGGAACTGCACAACGCACATCTACACAAAGTAAAGGAGCTACCTGCCTATAGCTTCCAACTAATGACCTAGAGATGTCAAACCTAGCTACGTCTTAAACACATGTTGAGAGAGAGAGAGAGGTATTGATAAAAACAAAATACAGACATAGTAGCATCATGATTATTATTATAACGACAATAAACTTTATCATAAAACTTCTCATGAGCAAGTAACAATTGATCACAACATCAAAGTATAAAGCATAAACTTTCTTGAAAACTAACAAACTATATACTTAGTCAACTTTGCAATTACAATTTATCATATTTTCAGGAAAGGTCTCGTATCGGATCCTTTTGGCAAGTCCACATACTCAACCATCATTTAGTCTTCTATGATTGCTAACACTCATAACATATATATGGAGCAAAAAGTTTCAACCGAACACATAGAAAGATAGGGGCTTATAGTTTCGCCTCCTAACTTATTCACCTCAAGGGTGATGTCAATAATAATAACCCATGATCACTCATATCCAACTGGGTATATCTGCCTAGATCTTTCCACACCACATGATGCTTGCCTAAGAGAAAATAAAAAGGAATAGAGGAAAGTGCTTTGACTCTTGTATAAAAAGTAAATACATAAAAATAAATGATAGGCCCTTCGCAGAGGGAAGCAGAGATTGTGTTTTATGATTTGCATGCACAATCTTTTAATGCAAAAAAGTCACGTTATATTGCCCCTTATGATAGCAACTTCTATTATGCAGTCTGTCGCTTTTATTACTTTGTCATCACAAGTTCGTACAAATGCTTATTTTCCCTTACACTAAAAGATCAAACACATTTAGAAGCAATTTTTATTGCCTTTTGCACCGATGATAACTTACTTGAAGGATCTTACTCAATCCATAGGTAGGTATGGTGGACTCTCAAAACATGAATTTGGGTTTATGGTTTTTGAATGCACAAGTAGTATATCTATTTAGTGCGGATTTTTGGGCTAGTAAAGATATTGGGCAAGCACCACATGTTAGAGGATCTATTACAATATAACTTCTATGCGAATATGAACAAACATAAATCATTACGTTGTCTTCCTTGTCCAACGTCAACAAATTGGCATAAGATATTTAATGAGCGCTCACAATCATAAAAGATGTCAAAGATGATATATTTACATGCGAATCTTCTCTTCCCTTATTAATTCTTTCATGAATTGCATAATTGACCAATGCTATGTTTTTCAACTTTCAGTAAATTTTACCACTTATACTTTTCCTTATGTGATGTCATTACTTGTGTGATGATATATTTTCTTTATTTTGATTGAAACAAGAAAGTAAAGAAACAAAAACTGAAACTAATCTTTATTACATATTTCTCAACTCAATTACATAGATGTATAGATCACGAAACTAGAACTCAAAATATATCATACTAAACTTTTATTCAAATAAATCACGAAAAAAATAAAGATCGAACTAAAAATTAGTGAAGGTAATAAAAGTGATGGTGATACTATACCGTGGCATCTCCCCCATGCTTGGTGAAAGCCAAGGGGAGTGCCCATACCCGTGTGCTTAGGTCTCATTCTTTGGTGATGGTGGTGGTGACGATGTGGTAAGCTTGTCCTCCGGCTTCCATGGCAAGGGTTCACCATCATCAGAGGATGCACGAGTCTCCTTAGTCCTGAAACTGGCAGCTAAACTCAGTAGTAGAAAACCGGGCTTTGGTCCAGGCCGGGCCAGCCCATTAGTCCCGGTTCAGTCACGTACCGGGACCCATGGGGGCAACGGTCACGGTTCGTGAGGCCAGGGAGCCGGCCGGGCCTCGTGGGGCATTGGTCCCGGTTCGTCTGGACCCTTTGGTCCCGGTTCCAGACACGAACCAGGACCAATGTGCCTCACTCCTGGCCCACAACCATTGGTCTCGGTTCGTGGCTGGAACCTGGACCAAAGGGGGTCCTTTAGTCCTGGTTCCAGCCATGAACCGGGACCAATTAGATGCCTATATATACCCCCTTGCCCGCGAGCAGAGCACTCCACTGCTTTGTTTTTCTGGCCGGCGAGGTGAGAGCTTTGTGGTGCTCTAGCTCACCTCCTATGAACATGAGGTGTTCGATGAAATGCCCGATCCATACTTAAGCTTTCTCCTCCCGAAGCTCCTTGTGCAAGCTCCATTTTCCTCGAGATTTGTCTAGGTTTGGCAGTCCGTCCTGTCCCGTGCCCGTCCTCACCGCCATCGATTGCCCGCGCCGATCTCGTCGCCGGCAACACCGTGATGAGCCTCTTGATATTATCTTCTTTATAAAAGAAAAAAGTTCTTACTTGTATGATTTAGATAGATACTTCTGTAATTTTCTTACTTTTATTATTGTTTGTTATTATATAGTGCGATGGTTTTGGTATCCGCCTCTGTCGGCCCTCGTCCTGTCTATGATTTGGATGTGGTATATATATATTATCTTCTATAACTATTTCGTTCATTTATTGTTTATGACAATTATGCCAACCAACGTGACATAGATTTTTTTATCTAGGAGGTATGTGTAAGTGCATCTAGTGCCCCTTTGTGATTTTGGTGTATTGAAGACTTATAGGTGAAGGGACTAATGTGTTTGTGAGTGTACACAGGTCTATAAGTCTATGAGGAGTTTGATATTTACAGAGAAAGTCGACCCCTAAAAATGAATGTCTTCAACTGAAGACTTTGGATTTCTAAAGACTTTCTGAAGACTTTGAAAGTGAAGAAATTGGCGTGACCGTGAAGACTTGTTATTCGTACAAGGAACATGAAGCGTGAAGACTTTTGTTTTCGTATTTTCATTTTCTCTTTCTTGAGTCATAGGAAACACCGTGCTGTTAAAGGGGGTTGAGGTAAAACTAAGGAAAAGTTTCCATGTGATGCTCATCTCAAAATCCTACACCTACCAATCCCTTCCAGTGAAGCCATTGGAAATCTCATACAGTTCAGTCAATTATTCAGTGACAGAGCCGACGTTCTTATGGTCTCTGAGGAATTTGTTCTGACTGAGGAGTTAGGAATTCGCCAGTGCGGATTACCTACAAGTGAGGAACATGATAGCCCGAGGAATTTGATAGTCAAATTTCTGACTATTGCTATGCTACGCGCCAGCTATTCCAAAATATCTACCCACCTAACGGTCATATCATTGAAGGGCATTTATATCTTATCATGTCGGGATGCTCCCTAGGCTATAAATAGCCACCCCCTACAACCACCACTGGTTGGCTGCTCCGCGAGAAACTGACACTTGTCATTGAGAGCATCCCATCCTCCAAGGACTTTGAGCGAAAATCATCAAGTGAGGAAAACCCAAAGCCCCAAACCAAACACCTACAAAGCAAAGTGATTGAGCATCACTGAAGAGATTGTTCCTGTCTAGAACCGACGCTTGTTACCTTTGAGGACTGTGCATCCTCCAGATGGTTAGGCGTCATGGTCTAGAGCATCCAAGAGGAAATTGTGGATCGCTGGGTGACCAAGTTTGTGAAGGTTGGAAGTCACCTGAAGACTTACCACGAGTGATTGGGCGAGGTCTGTGTGACCTTAGCTCAAGGGGAATACGGTGAGGACTAAGTGTCCTGAACCGTGTGTTCAAGACTAGGTGTCCGGGACTGTGTGTCCTCAGGTTTAAATACCTAGCTGCCCTAACTAGACGTACAACTGTCACAGCTGTTGCAACTGGTCTACCAAATCATTGTCTTCACCAAGCTTACTAGTTCTATTTCCTCAACCCCTTCATTTCCTTATTACTGTGTTGTGTGCTTGTTCATATCTGTTTGAAGGCTTTGACTGAAGACTTTCTCAATTTCCTCAGTTCAATTTCTTCAGTTTGTTTGTCTTCATCCCGTTTAATACTTTGCTTACGCTTTCTGTACTCAGTCTCTTGTTTTCAATTCATCATGATGTCCATGCTTATGTTACATCATGTCTGCATCTGAGTACTTATTCCACTGTAAGTAGTTCTTCGCTCAGGAATTTCATCACCCTGAAATTCCTCAATGAAGAATTTATAAAAATCGCCTATTCACCCCCCTCTAGTCGACTTAACACACTTTCAATTGGTATCAGAGCAAGGTACTCCCTTGTTCTATGTGATTTTTGTTTAACCGCCTGGATTTAGTTATGTTGACCGCAGGTATGATCAAGGTTTTTGCTGGGTGTCCTACCTTCGATGGGACGGACTACCCCTACTGGAAGAATAAGATGTGCATGCATCTTGAGGTAATTGACAACGATCTCTGGTACGTTGTGGAAAATGGCGTTCCCTCTGTCACTCCTACCATCAACACTGCTGATGTGAAGAGATTCAAGCAACTCGACTCTCAAGAGGAGAACATCATATGTGGCCATTTGAGCAAAGGTCAGTATGGCAGAGTGAGTGCTTTGGAGACAGCAAAGCTTATCTAGGACAGGCTGTCCAAGGTCAATGAAGGAGTCTCAACACAGCGTGACTCTCGAGTTGACGTTCTTTGCAATCTCGTCAACCGCTTCAAAAGACTTGACAATGAAAATGTTCAGCAAACCTTCGATCGCCTCACTGACATTTCAAATGATCGTCAAGCCCTTGGTGCCTCTGACATCACCGACCACGAGGTGGTGAAAAAATTGCTTCGATCGCTTGATTCCTCATTTGACACCCTTGCACTGATGATACAAGAACGAGGAGACTACAAGTCACTTGATCCCGCTGATATCCTCGAAAGGCTAAACACTCATGAGTTCCAGCTTGCTGAGAAGAGAGATCTCTATGGACCAAGCTATGGCAGATCACGAGCTCTGAAGGCCAAGGCAGTGTTTGAATCTGAAGGTGAAGATTCTGGTAGCAGTCTTGGTGGTCCTGAAGAACTAAGCCAGGAGCTAGCAATGCTCGTGAGGAAATTCCAGAAGTTCTCAAGACGTGGTCGTTTTGGAAAATCCTCAAGAAGTGATGACTTAAGATCAAATTCCTCATCCCGTGATTACAAGAAGAGACTTTGCCACAAATGCAAGAAACCCGGTCACTACATTCAAGATTGTCCTCAGTGGGAAAAGGAATCAAAGAAGAAGAATTACAAGGACTACAGTTCTGATGATTCAAAGAAGAAGAAGAAATCTTCAGAGACCTCTTCATCAAAACCTTCAAGGTCTTGATCTCACAAGAAAAGCAGCTCCAAGAAGGCTCGGGCATTCATTGGCAAGGAAATGAACTCTGAGGATGAATCTGAGGAAAATGAGGAAGAGGAGTGAGGGAGTCCTAGATTAGGGGGTCTCCGGACAGCCGGACTATCTCCATTAGCCGGACTGTTAGACTATGAAGATACAAGATTGAAGACTTCGTCTCGTGTCCGGATGGGACTCTACTTGGCGTGAAAGGCAAGCTAGGCAATACGTATATGGATATATCCTCCTTTGTAACCGACCTTGTGTAACCCTAACCCTCTCCAGTGTCTATATAAACCGGAGGGTTTTAGTCCGTAGGACAACAATCACAACATACAGTCATACCCTAGGCTAGCTTCTAGGGTTTAGCCTCTCTGATCTCGTGGTAGATCTACTCGTGTAACACCCGTATCTTCAATATTAATCAAGCAGGACGTAGGGTTTTACCTCCATCAAGAGGGCCTGAACCTGGGTAAAACTTCGTGTCCCTTGCCTCCTGTTATCATCCAGCCTAGACGCACAGTTCGGGACCCCCTACCCGAGATCCACCGGTTTTGACACCGACATTGGTGCTTTCATTGAGAGTTCCTCCGTGTCGTCGCTGTTAGGCTTGATGGCTCCTACTATCATCGATAGCAATGCGGTCCAGGGTGAGACTTTTCTCCCCGGACAGATCTTCGTATTCGGCGACTTTGCTCTGCGGGCTAATTCGCTTGGCCATCTGGAGCAGATTCAAAGCTACGCCCCTGGCCATTAGGTCAGATTTGGAAGTTTGAATTACACGGCCAACATCCATGGGGACTTGATCTTCGACGGATTCAAGCCACAGCCGGGCGCGCCGCACTGTCGCGATGGGTATGACCTAGCTCTGCCATCGGACGGTACCCCAGAAGCCGCGCCCACATCAGCTCCGACCCTTAGCTCGGAGCCAGCTGCGCTAATCGAGGACGGGTGGCTAGACACCACCTTAGGGGCTGCAGTCTCAACGGCGATCGAGCCGAACACCAGCATAATCCTTTGCGCAGCCCGTGACTCCAAGGTGCCGGACTCTCCTCCAGACCCCAAACCATCCGCGCCCCTTCCAATCGAATCCGACTGGGCACCGATCATAGAATTCATCGCTGCGGATATCTTTCAGCAGTCGCCCTTCGGCGACATTCTGAATTCACTAAGGTCTCTCTCTCTATCAGGAGAGCCCTGGCCGGATCATGGCCAACAAGACTGGGATGCGGACGACGAAGAAATTCGACGCCCACCCACGACCCACTTTGTAACCACTGTCGATGATTTAAAAGACATGCTCGACTTCGACTCCAAAGACATCGACGATATGGACGATGATGTAGGAGAAGAACATGAACCAGCTCCTATAGGGCACTGGAAAGCCACCTCGTCGTATGACATATACATGGTGGATGACCCCTCCAAGGAGCAACCCAAGCGCCGACGTCAGCAGCGCCGCTCTAAGTCCCGCCAAAGCAAAAGTGGTGATACTGGCACAGGAGATAATAACACTCCGGATAGCGCCGAAGACAACAAAAATCCCCTCCAACAAGAGTTAGATCAGGAGGATGAAGGAGCCAACTCTCCTGAGAGAGCAGCTGGCGGAGAGGAGGAGGATGACAATTACATGCCCCCCTCCGAAGATGAGGAAAGCCTCGGCGATGATGTATTCGCCGTCCCAGAGGATCCCGTCGAACAAGAGCGCTTCAAGCGCAGCTTATGGCTACGGCAAATAGCCTGAAGAAAAAGCAGCAGCAGCTTCAAGCTGATCAAGATCTGCTAGCTGACAAATGGACTGAAGTCCTCGCAGCCGAGGAATATAAACTCGACCGTCCCTCCAAGAGTTACCCAGGGCGTAGGTTACTACCCCAACTGGAGGAAGAAGTGTATCATATGGCTAATCGGACACCTCGTGGCCGCGATAGAGAGGCATTCCAGCCAAAAGCTCAGCCCCACCCCAACGCCATCCAAATAAAAAGGTATGGGGAGATACGCTAGACCTGCGAGACATATTGGAGGACAAAGCAAAGCATTAAAGATCGATCTACGGATCACGAGGGCGCACCACTCTACGAGACGGTAAATGTCACGCCGGATACAGTAAAAGCAAATCCGGCCGGGACGAACACAGCGGGCAGGACCCATATGAGCTGTGTCACGATATAGCCCAATACAGAGGCGCCGCACACCCTTTATGCTTCATAGACGAAGTAATGGAACATCAATTCCCAGAAGGTTTCAAACCTGTAAACATTGAATCATACGAAGGCACAACAGATCCCGCGGTATGGATTGAGGACTTCCTCCTCCACATCCACATGGCCCGCGGTGATGACTTACATGCCATCAAATACCTCCCACTAAATCTCAAAGGACCAGCGCGACATTGGCTTAATAGCTTGCCAGCGGACTCCATTAGCTGTTGAGAAGATGAAGCCGCATTCCTCGACAACTTTCAGGGCACTTATGTGCGACCACCAGACGCCGATGACTTGAGCCACATAATTCAGCAGCCAGAAGAGTCGGCCAGGCAATTCTGGACTCGGTTCCTTATAAAGAAAAATCAAATCGTCGACTGTTCGGATGCGGAGGCCTTACAGGCTTTCAAGCACAACATCCGAGACGAGTGGCTAGCCCGGCACCTTGGTCAGGAAAAGCCGTAATCTATGGCAGCCCTCACGATGCTCATGACCCGCTTTTGTGCGGGAGAAGATAGCTGGTTGGCTCGTAGTAACAACATATCAAAGAACCATGGTACCTCAGATACGAAGGACGGCAACAGCAGGTCACGTCGCAACAATCATAAGCGCCGCATTAACGGCGAAAGTACTGAGGATACGACAGTCAATGCCGGATTCAAAGGCTCTAAACCCGGTCAATGGAAAAAGCCATTCAAACAAAGTACGCCGGGTCCGTCCAGCTTGGACCGTATACTCAATTGCTCGTGTCAAATACGCGGCACCCCAGACAAGCTAGCCAATCACACCAACAGGGATTGTTGGGTGTTCAAGCAGGCCGACAAGTTAATAGCCGAAAACAAAGACAAGGGGCCGCATAGCGATGACGAGGATGAACCCTGGCAGCCGCACACTGGAGGACAGAAGAGGTTTCCCCCGCAAGTGCGGACGGTGAACATGATATACGCAACCCACATCCCCAAGAGGGAGCGGAAGCGTGCGCTCAGGAACGTATATGCGCTGGAGCTAGTCGCCCCAAAGTTCAACCCTTGGTCCTCCTGTCCGATCACCTTCGATCACAGGGACCACCCCACTGGTATCCGTCACGGCGGATTCGCCGCACTGGTCTTAGACCCAATAATCGATGGATTTCACCTCACTCAAGTCCTTATGGACGGCGGCAGCTGCCTAAACCTGCTTTATCAGGACACAATACGCAAAATGGGTATAGACCCCTCAAGGATCAAACCCACAAAGACAACCTTTAAAGGCGTCATTCCAGGCGTACAGGCCCACTGCACAGGCTCAATTACACTGGAAGTGGTCTTCGGATCCCCGGATAACTTCCGAAGCAAAGAGTTAATCTTTGATATAGTCCCGTTCCGCAGTGGTTACCACGCGCTGCTCGGACGAACCGCATTCGCTAGATTCAATGCGGTGCCAAATTATGCATACCTCAAGCTCAAGATGCCAGGACCCCGCAGAGTTATTACAGTCAACAGAAACATAGAGCGCTCTCTCCGAACAGAGGAGCACACTGCGGCCCTTTCAGCAGAAGCGCAAAGTAGCCTCTCAAGGCAATCTACCAGTTCGGCA
This sequence comes from Triticum dicoccoides, assembly GCF_002162155.2. Classification (NCBI taxonomy): domain Eukaryota; kingdom Viridiplantae; phylum Streptophyta; class Magnoliopsida; order Poales; family Poaceae; genus Triticum; species Triticum dicoccoides. The sequence continues at coordinate 64,063,876 of NC_041392.1, read as the reverse complement.
TTTCAAAGCCCGGACACCTTCAAGCGCGCTCAGGGCAATCGGAAAACAGACCGCCTGGCACGATCTGAGCTCGCATAGCAATACGGCGGCCGCCCCAATCCCAGCCCAACGGCGTTGCTTGTGTCGCGCGTACATAATTAC
>NC_041392.1:64051537-64063628 GCF_002162155.2 Triticum dicoccoides | reverse complement strand
GGCAATCTACCAGTTAGGCATTTCAAAGCCCGGACACCTTCAAGCGCGCTCAGGGCAATCGGAAAACAGACCGCCTGGCACGATCTGAGCTCGCATAGCAATACGGCGGCCGCCCCAATCCCAGCCCAACGGCGTTGCTTGTGTCGCGCGTACATAATTACGCATTAAAAATACCATGGGCACAGGTGGGGAGGGGGGGGGGCACAACCACGACACGCCCCAAAATGCGGCCTAAACTGCACCAGGGGCTTCCCGATTGGTTATTTTTATTTTTCTTTCAGGACTTCAATCTCTGGAAACACTGTCCGGCAGATCTATTGCCGAACATATGATACAACAACCAAGGAGGCCGACGACTATGGAATTCCCAGGTGGATTACAGATTTCATATAATTCCTCAGCTCGCCCTTGGAAGGGACATAGTCCTACTCTTTTGCTCATTACACTATCTGTATCACTCTGCTTTACTGAATTTTTTTTAATATACAATGCATGACATTACGACTATTATCGCATCTTTGTCATATGCATACATATCTATGTGTTCATTAATGATGCCTAGCAACCGTACACTCTGGTACGGCCAATGCACCAGGGGCTTACATACCCACAATATGGTGTGAAAAGTCCGAACACTTTCACAAGTGCGGCACCCTGAACTTATAGCATTATATGCATCAGCTCCGAATCATGTCTTTGGTCAAATGTTGGGTTTGCCCGGCTCCTATGTTTTGGTACCTTACGTTCCGCTCTATTGGCTAAGGTAGCGCTAGGAGAACTACTGCGATTGTGCCCCGGTTCTGCCGGGCCGAGCACCTCAGTAGAGAAAGCTAAAACTGACTGTCATGATAAGGCGAGAGACTGGTCGCTGTTCGGCGAGGTTTTTCGAGTCCCTAAAGACTTATGCCGCTTAGGGCGAGGGGCCGGCTCCGTCCGCTTACAGGCGTGCATCACGCCCCGAATTCGGCCTTCCGAATACCAGGGGCTTCGCCGAAATTTAAAATTATAGAATTCTATGGCTAAGTGAGAGTGATAAAGCACTATTAGTCCGGTTGCCTTGTTCATTGTGCTGAGCACCTCCCTCGCAGGACCCAAACATGGGAACAAGAGTGCTCAGGTTTATCCCGAACACCCCAGCACTCGTGGTATGGGGGCAGAAGCCGAGGACTAGCCATCTCTCAAATTGGATAAACAGCCAAACAAAAGGTAATATTTTAAATTCACACAAGCATTGCATAGCGCATATGAAACAAGTTTTAATCTCATAGGATAAAAAACGAGCAAGTCTCATTCAAATATTACATTTTGCGAACACTCATCCGCGATAAGACGGGCGCCCGGCAGAACACCCTCGTAGTACATCTCGGGGTGGCGGTGCTCCTTACCCTCCGGCGGCCTCTCCTTGATCAGCTTCACGGTGTCTAGCTTGACCCACTGCGTTTTTACACGGGCGAAGGCCCGACGTGCACCTTCAATGCAGATGGATCACTTGACGACCTCCAGCCGTGGGCAGGCATCCACAAGCCGCCTCACCAGGCCAAAGAAGCTGTTCGGAAGGGCATCGCCAGGCCACAACTGGACTATGAAGCCCTTCATGGCCTGATCGGCCGCCTTATGTAGCTCGGCCATCTGCTTCAGCTGGTCACTCATCGGCACCGGATGTTCGGCCTCAGCATACTGAGACCAAAACAGCTTCTCCGTCGAGCTTCCATCCTCGGCCTGGTAAAATTGTGCGACATCGGACACACTGCAGGGCAAATCTGCGAATGCTCCTGAAGAGCTCCGGATTCGGGTAAGTAATCGGTAAATTACTTTTACATGCTTGCTTTGCATATAGAAAGCCTTACCCGCCGCTATCTTCTTCATCGCGTCGATCTCCTAAAGGGCCTTCTGGGCCTCCGCCATGGCACTCTTCACGCTCTCACGGGCCGCGACAAGCTCAGACTCTCGCGTCTTCAAGTCAAGCTCCAACGCCTCGTGCTTCGTCACGAGAGCTTGGAGCTCTTGCTGCACCTCGCCCACCCGAGCCTCGTGCCTCTCTCGCTCGGTATGCTCCTGGGCCGCCTTCTTTTCGGCCTGGGATAGCGCTTGCTTCAGGGTCGCCACCCTGGTCGTGGCCCCTGGCAAACATACAATGATCCTGTCATTTAGCAATCGTGTCCTTTTTCTCATCTATAGACGGGGTATTACTTACCCTTGTTCTCCTCGAGCTGCCTCTTAGCAAGGCCGAGCTCTTTCTGGGCCCCCTCGAGGGCCTCCTTCAGTACGGCGACCTCCGCAGTCAGTGCGGCGGACGCCAGCAGCGAAGCCTGCATATGCATATTGACATACTTATATTAGACTCCTGCGATATTATTTGATCCTATGTTCGGCTTTTCTTTGTGAACACCGAACAAAGCATCAGGGGCTACTGTCTATGCGGTAATATTTCTACTACATTTTAAAACACTTACCTCGAAGCCTGTTAGAAGGCTAGTACAGGCTTCAGTCAATCCGCTCTTGGCGGACTGAACCTTCTGGATCACCGCACTCATGATAGTGCAGTGCTCCTCCTCGATGGAAGTGCTGCGGAGCGCTTCCAACATAGTGTCCGGCGCCTCTGGATGGACAGAGGTCACCGGCACAGGCGTCTCACCTCCCTTAGAAGGGGACCGCCTACCCGAGCTCGGAGTCGTTGGAGGGTCCGACGCGGTGTTCCGCTGAGGGCCAAACTCGAAGCTCTCGGGGACCCCGTCCCCTCGGATACCGGAGTCCGGAAGGTTGCCTTGAGGCGCCTCCGGGACTGTCCCCCCTCGATCCGGTGCCTCTTGAGATAGCACCTCGGTGTCGTCGGCTGGATGAGGGGAGGTGGCGGTCGGGACTGGATCGCTATCCATGTCCGACGCGCCCAGGGAGCCGTCCGAGGATACCTCGATATTGGCTCGGGGCGGCCTGCACAATCGAGTTCGGCGTTAGGGAAAGCAATGCGACAAAGGAATCCTATGGGTTACTTTGGTATCCAAAACTTATGCCCATTAGCCATGTACATTTCCTGTATCGCTAATCGAACACTTGGCTGCTAATTCATGTTTCAGCATCAATCGGTCTCCTCGTGAGAATCTTATGTTATAATTTTCTTCCTAGCACCTACTTGGGGAGTGCTGAACCCACTAGACAGGCCTAGGCTGCCCAGAACACATGGGAACGCCACGGTCACGCGGTGACCACGCGGCGGGCATGCGAGTTTACGCGCTGTAGAGTTGGGGCTCTCGGCCACCGCCCAAACCTCGACGTATCGCCACCAAACCATGTATTTATGATTAAATAGGTACTTATGTAACTATAAATAATTTTTGGAAAAAATAAATAGCAAACTACGAGGCAGCTGTAGTTCAAATTTGACTCGCTTCCAACTAAATCGACGGAAATTTGTCTTTTTCACAAGAGGTGAATCAAAACTTTTTACACCCAACCATTTTATCAATTGTGCATTAAATATGTCCTAGTATTTTAGAAATTATATTTGGTCCAATTTTGCAACAATTATTTGGGAGGTCCTTCGTAAAAAAACCTTCTTTTGGACACTCGAAAAATGGAAAATGGTTTTTCCGTCCAAAGAAAATGAAAACTTTCTTAGGCAACATTGTTTGACATTCCAATATGCACCTTTGTGCACAATATGAGATCATTTGAACAAACTATACCATGAATGTGGGCATAAGATTGATCATTTGGCTTGAAAGCCATTGATCTCCACACGTGATAGCTCGTTTCTGAGAACACTTTTTTAAATTAATTGCCATATTACAAGTTTGTTATTTTTCCTGGAAACTTGGCCACATATAATGACACAATGCGAAGATTTCCAATTTTTTGATTTTTTTTTGAATTTTTTATATCCGTTTCAAAATGCGGTCAAGACGACGGCCATGACCGTTCCTAGCTACTGGTTGAATCTTGGATTTTTTTGGTGTTTCTCTGATTAAATAGATACTTTTGTACCTAAAAATGATTTTTGGAAAAAATAAATAGCAAACTATGAGGCAGCCGCAGTTCAAATTTGACCCGTTTCCACCTCAAACGATGAAAATTTGTCTTTTTCATCAGAGATGGATCAAAACTTTTTACACCCAACCATTTGGTCAGTTGTGCATTAAATATGGCCTAGTATTTTAGAAAAATGAATTGGTCCAATTTTTCATCAATTATTTGGTAGGTTCTTCAGAAAAAACCCTCATTTTAGGCACTCGAAAATGATTAAAAATAGCTAGAAAGATCAAAAATGCATACAAATTTGTCCATAAAATGTTGTCTAAATCTAGTGAAAATTTGTGTGGTGCCCTTTTGCAAAATATTTTTGTAAGCTTCTTCATAAAATACCTCAATTTTTAGTAATTGAAAACTATTTTAAATCACTGATTTTCCGAATCAATCAAAATTCTTCCCACGGATCGATGACATGACGCCCATCCATCCATCCATCCATCTCTTCATCCCACATCCATCCATCCATCTATCTGCAGAAAAAAGAAAAGAAAAAGACATACCCTGACCCGCAGCCCAAACCCTAGCTAGCTCAGATCCCCCCGTCGCACCCCTCCTCCCTCATCCCCATCTCCTCGCCGTCGCCACCTACTCCCGTTCCCCTGCACCACTCCTCATCGCCAACCTACAGCGCCCGATGCCGCCCGATTCCTGCACCCTCCGACGGTGCCCGATGCCCTCCCCTCCGCTTCATCCTCCCCTTGGACAAGATCCGGCGCGCACGTCCCACACATCGACCGCGCCCTCCCACCCACACATCGCCGCCGCCACCCACCGTCCCGTCTGACCTCGCCGCCGCCACCCACCGCCCCGTCCGACCTCGTCGCCGTTCGCCGCTCCCGGTCTCTTCCCCCCACACCCGCCACCCCCTCCCTCCCTCCTCCCATCAGAAGAGAAGAGGGATCTCGCGCGGATCACACCAGGGCGTCGATCTGGACTTCCGTCTGCACGAGGGGACGCGTGGAGCAGGAGAGGCGGCCATGGCGCTCGCATCGGGCTCCGGCAGCGGCGGTGGGGGGAGCGAATTCTCTGTGATGGTGATAGGCTCCGACTTCGTGGTGGACGCCGGCGCGGCGCTCCTCGCCTTCCCTGCCAACAGCGAGGAGTGGCACGACTGCGTCCCCGACCTCGACGACGACTTCTCCGACCTCGAGGAGCTCCAAGTGGTCCACGTGCAGGGCGCAGACAGATCCGGCCAGCCCGTCGTCCGGGTCGTCGACAAGTTCTTCCCCGGTGCGCCAAACCCGCTCCCGTTGCTTTCCGTCCTCTCCTCATCCTGGGATTTATCGGGTGGTGTTTGGGGATTGCTGGTGCGCGTCTAGGGTTTGGTGCGAGTCATTCCATGAATTCTTTGCTGTTAGGTTGTAGCTTCATTCCTTGAGTTGGTATGAAGTGGAAAATGCATGCTATACTTAGGATTTCAGCATATCTATGTCTCAGCAATTAGCTAATTCTACTTTGTTGGGGATGCACCTTTCATGATTGTTCATCTGGATAGTAATCTGCTTTGTCTGTGGCTTCTTTGCTAGTGGTACCATGCCCTATTGGTCTAGTTTCAGGTTTCATGACAGATTCGTTTGTACTATTTATTTCTCATAATCAATTGGCAGCGTACCATTTTGTAAGGAAACTAGCACAACAGTTTGTATGTTACTTCTTTGCTGGTAGTGGATGATTCCTTTCCATGTCATATTGGTCTGACTTCCCATTGGATAACCAACTCGCTCTCCTGCCGTTCTCGCTGCTGCTATTTAGATAGAGAGGGGTGCTGATTAGTGTAGTTTGTGATTGCGAGAATGCTTGCTGCTGCTATTTGTGCTTACTGATTGATTATACAGTGATTCACATGCTGCTATTTCTACTTGTTGATGTTATTGTTGCCATCCGATGCATATTGTTGTGATCCGTAGCTTACTGTCTTGCCTGCAGGTGTCGTGCTGGTGACCGGGTTCGAAGCGCTCGGATCGAAGGTGGTCGAGCACTGGTACGAGGTCTACAAGATGGACAAGCAGGGGGCCAACCTCTGGTTCATCTACTGGTGGGAGGACAAGGTTTCTTCTGGCTCTGAATGTTAGGATGGTCAATGTAATAGTCCAGTATGTAGTGTAAGGTTTTGGATTGGAAACTCACTGTGAAGTTTGGCTCTTATTAGGCTTGCTTTTGCTGCCATTTTTTATTGATGAATGCATTACCTTTTTCTGATTGATCCAAAATGTCATCTTATCTCTATCGCAATGGGAGTTAAAATGTTTGTACAGACAGTATAGTTTATGCTATGATAATCACTGTATTGTTTGTAGTATGGAATTTGCATTCTGTAATGGGACTGGAGTTTAGCTCTTTGGCTTGCCTTTTCTGTGCCCTAGAGACGAATACACCGGCCCTAGAATAATACCTCCCTCTTTATTAGCACTTCCAAGTAAGCGCCGCTCTCACTGTTGCCATCTACTATGTGTAATTAGGAGTAGGACATGGTCCTTTTGCTTGTGCTACACAAGGATTTGTACTGCACTGCTGCTGAAACTGCTGAAACATGATGCTGCGATTGCCAATTTTTTTGTCTTAATGCCCATCTGTTGTTATTTGCTTGGGGTGTTTTTCATTAAAATACAAACAGTGGCTGTTCTGAAATTCAAGCTATTGAAGAATGATGATAAAGTACTTTTTTAAACAGTGGGTTGTGGCTTAGTGTAATTGATGTACTAGTGCACTGCTTGGCGTAAAATTATAGCAGTACACATAGATATGCAATGAAATGCTTCTCATATTTTACACATGTATATTTGACATGAATGTGTATTGCTTGGCTTAAAGTTGCAGAAACCATGTTCTATGAATAACTATAGTTGCTTTCAAAATCTGCAATTTATTGGCGATGTTACCATATTATTTGCTCTATTTAATTGTTTTTGTAGGTCCATGACATCTCGCTGAACCACTACACCTGGCTTGCTCGCCGGCGCGCCCGTGCGTGCTTCGATGCGCGGCGCTTCGTCGAGCTGGCCGGACCGCGGCAATCCCCGGAGCTGGAGCGGGAGGATGCGACGAGATGCTGCTGCTGCGGTTGCGTCCTCTGAGGCAGCAGCTGCCCCTCGCTGACCTCATCAACCTTTGGCGTCCGCCATGAGCTCCGTGCATGACCCCTTCTACATCGTCCGGGAGGAGATCCAGGGCTTGGTAATCCCCCCATCCCCATCCGCCCTCCCTCCCCTGCGCCCCTTTCTCTTCCTCTAGTTGCAAATTTTCATATGATGCAGCTATTTATTTGGTTGCGCCGTGGCGTACTGTCAGCTGAAAATTGCTTCTGTATTTTCTACTCCAGTACTATGGCTGAGGCAGTGACCAGCTTGGTAGGTAGTACTAGCTGAGAAAGTTCATGATACTGGCTGGGAGCAAAAAATTATAGGCTTAGTTGCTGTATTGGTTCTGTTGTTGTATGGGGATATATGCATAGATATGTAACATGTGGGTTCCAAGCATGCTTCCGAGAAAAAGTAAAATTATATATCCAATTTAAAAATTGTACATCTGCCGTTCTTGTGGAATGCAAGTTATTTTAGGTAGTAAGAGTGTGCAGGGCAGGTCATCAAGTGCACGGCTGCTAGTTTGATTACTAGCTCTGTTCTATTGGGATATGTATATGTATGTGTGGATTTTAAGCATGGTTCCTATAGATGTGATAAGTGCATACCATTGCAACTCCTCTTTGTCTGGTATTATAAGGCCATTTGATTGAATGCTTGAAGTGAATGTGCTTCTAAGTCTCATGTAGTTTCAGAAACACATGCATTTGTCCATTTCTTTGTCTGCTCTTGTGAGCTCTTCCCATTGGGAAACATGGCTAGCTGCCCATATCATTTGATGAACTATACTGTTATCCATTGCTTTTAATCAGCTGATGATGCATATTCAGTTTGGCTGATTTTGTTACATACATACATACATACATACATACATACATACATACATACATACATGGCTTTGTTTTGGGCTGGCAACTCAACTGTGATGCCATTGCTGCTGCTCTGTAGAACTTCTGTATGTTTAGAGCATGCATCCTAATTGTCAATCTTGAGTCTGCACTGCTGTATGTTTTTTATGTCAAACACTTATGCATGACTAATTGTTAAGTTGATACAATTTCTTTAGTAGACAAGCTTGGAAACTTAGACTACAGACTGTTAAACTGCTACTGATATAGACTACATAATTTTTAATCTTAGACTACTGGTTTATCCATCTTTCATATCATGGATTTGACCCGTACCATGCATTACACATGTGTTGATACAATCATATAGCTTATCTGATCAAACAATTTGCTCATGTTATCTTTACCTGCTACTCCTATACCTTACCAAAACAAAAATAATTCTAACTAGAAGTAGTTTTTTTGTTCAGGTTTTGTATTTATTACTGCTGACATATTGTCATGATTTACTTTTTGTACTAAATAGATCTTTCTGATATTCACAGGTTTTAGCGATCAGCCGTAGCTCTTTCATCAAAGGTGCATGGTGCAACCGAGGACAAGCACTTCATGTCCAACCAAGGTGCATGGTGCTCACAATTGACGAACAGGAGGTCTATGAAATTTGAAGTTCAAAGCCGGATAGCCATACTCAGCAAATAGTCGTCTCTTTTGTTTGACTGTAATAGACTGTAAATATTGTTATATTGTAATAGTAGGCATATTTGGGTTGTAATAGACTATGTACAGATTGTAGTAGACTTGGTTAGTGTTATTTGATGAACTATATTTGTACTGTTCCGTTTGAAATATTGATTATGTATGTGATTTCAAAATGTGTGGAATGGAAACCTGACTTGTGGGACCCACTTATGAGAATAATCTGAGCAATTTTGAATTTTTTGTCAAGTGGGCCAAATGTGTGAGAAGATGACAAATGGGACCAGCACCAAAATATAATGGCCCGAATAATTTTAAAAGACCCCGGCCCAGAAATAAATAAAAGGTTGAAATGGGCTTGGCCTATGTAACTGGCATGAAAAAAATAATAAATGGGCTGAATTAATGGGCTCGGCCCATATAGACACCTAATCGGATCGGGCTGAATCTTGTCAGTAACCTTTCCAATTGGTCGCAATTTTGCCACGTCGGATCCGACGTTCCCTGAACAGACAGTTAGTGACCAAAACAAAATGTCATGGGTTCAACGACCTTCTGTTTTGGTTGTAAACGTCGACCTTCTCACATAGAAGGTCGTTAATTTCAGTTTACGACCGTCAGTTTTTGACCTTCTGTTTTTTGTCACAAAAAGGTCGCAAATGAAAAACAATGACTTTTCAGTAACCAATAGTCAAGGTCATAAGTTGACATATTTCTTGTAGTGGACCTGCACAGATGCTTCGCTACGGGAGTGGCCTTGCGCCGGCAGCCACTGCTGCTCTACGCTAGCCAGCCATCACGGGCTCACGGCAGGTCGTCGCCGTCCAGCCGCATCAGGATGCCGCGGTCGCGGCCCCTGCCTCGGCTCGCGGGTCTGTCGTGCCACGCCAGCGCCGCACTCGCTGCTCGGAGGTGGCTGGCCGTCGCCTCTACCGGTTGCCGCTGCCGACATACACCCCGAAGAGCACGGTGACGAGTACGACTCGGTGGACGCGGGCGGTGGCGAGGTGGTGATGGACCGCCATGCCGTGCTCCCCTGCTTCGTCGTGTCTACAGGGTCTAGCCTCCGGAGCTGGACAGCCCCGCCAGCCGGCGCTCCAGCTGATCCGACGCGCCCATGGCCATGGATTCATTCTCGTGTTAATCACCACCACTCACTAATCTGCTAGCTGCTAGCTAGGCTCCGATCGATCCATCTCCCCCATCTCTGTATGAGACTGTAAAAGCTTATATCCAGAGAAAGAACCATTTGAAGATGCTTTAATTGAATAACACAACGGACTCTGTACTCTTATGATAACCACACCGTCTATTAAGTTACTAGAACAGCTAATGGCCATCCATTATGAATTTATATGAATATTGTCTTGTTTGCTACATTCTGTGTAAAATATCTTGTAACAATGACTGAATTTTGATGAAACATTCTGAATTTTGATGACTGAATTCAGACTATAGTAAACTGAATCAATGGCAGTACTTCGAACTTAATTTAGTCAGAACAAAACTAGTTTGCTAACTAAATTTAGTCGGTACCCCTCACTTAATAATTTGAGAGTATATATAGATAGCCTAAGCATAGATTTACCCTTGGACAGTGTGTTGCAGAGTGTGTTGTTTTTTCAGAGCTTTTGTAATCTACTAGTGCTCATGCCAGAAGAGAAGACTGTATTACCAACAACACTTTTGCCTGTGCAGTCGAAAGACAAGATGGAATGCTCACGGAACAGCAAGACAGTAAGTATACAAAAGGTGATTTAACTTTAAAAAATGGGACTTTACCCTTGGACAGCAACACACCTAGGCCTAGGCCAATCTCTAACACCCTCATGTACTGAACCGCATACATACACCCTGTAGTTACATTTGCCTGCTTGGCTGCTAACCCTGCTACAGACCAGACCACATCCCAGCTCTTTAATTAAACTCGCCGGTGGCTGTTGGCCATTGCCCGCCGGGATGAAGCCCCCCATGAGGCCCCAGCGGTCCATGAAGTACTGCTGCTCGGGCGGGAGCCTGTGGGAGCGGCTGCGCCGCCGGAGAGGCTAGATCAGGAGCGGCGAGTAGTAGCGCGAGGAGGTGGCGACGCCAACAGAAACCAAGCCAATCACGGTGGACAGAGGAACGTCTGTCGTGCAATCACGGTGGACAGAGGAACGTCTGCCAGCCGCGGCCTCCAGTTCCTTCATGGGCTCGGTTTCCATATGGTGAAGGAATGGGGATTTTGAGCTTGCTTACATGGCGGTGGCGGTGAAGGCGAGGAGGAGGAGGAGGGAGGCGGCGAAGGTCTTCGCGAGTAGGAGTAGTAGTCGTCGTCCCTGGTGGGGCGACCGCGGCAGCACCGGCAGCAGCTGGCCACGAGCGCCGCCAGGGTGAAGCCGACGAGCCAGACCGCCTCGGCCACGAACGTCGGTGCCGCGCTGAAGGCCACCGACTGCAAGCAGCATGCATCGACGGTGAGCACGAGCGCAAGCATGAGTGCAAGACTAGTAGGTCAAGAACGGGTCAACTTACGGCGATGTAGTGCCGGTCACTGATGTTCCAGCCGCTGGCGTAGGGCCGGAGCCCGTCGAGGGGGCCCTTCCGGCGCGTCCCCTCGCCCGCCAGCGGCGCCACGGAGACGGCGCCCAAGGAGGACGCGAGGAGGACGGCGAGGAGTAGGAGGAGCGTGTGCCGGTTAGTGAATTTTTCTCATCTTTTAATAACTGGCAATCAAAGCACACTTGGCATCGGTTGACTCGGGCCAGCTCATTGCATACGTACATAAAACCGTATAATGGACCATAGATGACCCTCTAGAGCAAGTTTGCTAACTGTATTGCGGGTATTTGTAACCACAGGAACTAAAGCTAACGCTAGTGCAAGTAAATGGACTTGTAGTGAATTTTTCTCATGCAGAAAACAAGCTTCAGACGGAGCGTGAGACTGAGAAGGAGCAAACAGAGGCGCTAGATCGAATGTGCCGTGCAGGTGTGCGGCTGCTCTTGCCCTTTCAACGAAAGAAAAAAATTAGGTTTACAGCCAGAGAGAGAGAGAGAGAGAGAACAAGATGATGGAAGCAAGGCACTCATCCCTGTCGTGGCCGTTCGGTCCATGTGAGGCCGACAAGGACCGAACGGAGCAGCGCCGGATCAAGCGCGTAGTGTAGCTGCTGGAGGGCCGTGACCCCGACAATTTCATGGACGAGTGGAGCTGCGTCTTCGAGCTGAAACAAACAGCCGGGACAGGAGAAGCTAGCTAGATTGGTGAAAAAACCCGACGGTCTGCTATTGGCTTTTGTATATCCATGTGAGCATATTCAACCTGCTTTGAGCGATTGCTCAAGTTGGCCATGTGCCAGCGCATTATGATCAAACAGCTAACAGAAAGTTAACGAAATTGCTAAACTCACGGGCATTTTACTTGCTTTCACGGGGCCTTTCCTTAATTCTCTACCCC